>NC_079482.1:4897086-5200202 GCF_026230105.1 Diorhabda sublineata
TTGTTATTTAAGATGCCATCTCTTCACCATGGGATGCTCCGGAGTGGATAAAGGAGGACGAAGCCGCAGACCACGTCATCTGTGAGTGCTTTGCTTTCATACGAGCAAGTTTTAAGAATTTGGGAAAACATCACATCTTTCCTAATTACATCAAAGGGCTCAGGCCAAAGCGCCCTGCTCCCTGGCTGCCCACAACTATGAACTAACACTAAAACTTTTCTAAATTCGACAGGAAAGAAATCATTATTGGCCCACCACAAGAATTGCATCTAGTGAACTGTACTAATAACCAAAACCAAAAGTGGATTAAATGGAGTTAATCAGATCACATCAGGCGTTCACTATATATTGACGTCATTGGCAGCTGATTGGAACCGTCTGTTTCTGATCATAAGACAAAAGGCTTCAGCGAAATTATCATGTTATCATGTTTACAAAAAATATTTAAGGAATTGTTGAGATTTCGGCGTTGAATAAATATCAATATGAATTTATTTCCTCGCCTGTTACGTACTACAATCGACAATTCCTTCAAAAAAGATGCGTTATATCACATTTTAAGCAAAAATTTACATATATATCTCAACAAAGTGTTTTTGAATACGGTTAGAGAGGCCAGTACGATCCATCGACCTAACTAAATTATATTTTTTTAAAAAAAGCTCTAAGTATCAAAGTTTTATTTTGTAATTGTGAGTCATTTTTTCCCAATTAATTTCGAATTCACTTGTTCGCTTCAAATGAACTTTGTTGAGTTTTAAAATACGTTGTTCAACATGTAAACTGAATTTTCTAGTATATATGTTTTGCTGTTGATTTGAACTTTTTCCTTAAACTTTTGTCCATTAACATGTAACGTATTCACATAGCCCCAAGAGATCATCCAATTAATAATTTTGTTATTTTGTAATGATTTATTTAAAAAACCTATCGCCAATTTTCACAAGCAATGAATTTGTTTAATTTGTGAATGTTTATACGTTGCAAAATGGTTACCAAGGGAATTTCGTGTCATAGTATTTCGAATATACATACACATATTCACATGTAGCCATTGTACCGAAATTGAAAACATCAAATTGAATGCTGCTACGTACGCCGACAAACATCACCTGAGAATTAAATATTAAATTTTGCCTGATATCCCCAGGGGTACACCATTTCTGAATTTGTTACTACATGTTTCAGTCTACTTTATGTTTTGTACAACAGGCCATTAGATACCAAAGAAATATGATGAATATTTGAATAAGGAAAATGGCGGAAAAAGGGGTTTTAATATATGAGAGAATTATTGCTTAATCTGTTCCAGAATTAATGACTAACTAAATTCTTAAAAACTTGTTACCAGAATCATGGTCCTGTTTCTAATGTACGTGCTTTTGTAGATCCAATGACTGGATGTTTCACTCTATAGATATTTTTAGATACAACATCATAAAACATTTTGGAATTTTGAAATGTTTTGAATGATTATTTTCTCTTCTAATGCCTTCTAAACCGATGAATTCGCTGTGATGGAATATGGACTGGCGAAGCCATAGAAGTTAATAGTGGTCTCAATCCTTTCAGACAATAAAGTTGTGATAAAAGCTGAAATGGTATGCTTTAGGGTTGTGCTGAAGTATGAAATGCCCTACATGGACTAGTAAGTGATATCAATCCTGCTTTCGAAACAGAGATTGATGGAAAAATCAGGTCTAAAATAAGCTAAAGTACACGGTGTCTAAGACTCAATCTTAAAGCTATAGGCATCACGGATGATCCAAAATGCACCTGGTGCATGAAAGAGAGTGTAGAGCCGCACATATGAGAGATCTTTTCCAAGGAAATCAGGAGGCCTCTGTGCTAAACGGTCTCTGATCTCTCACTAACTCAATTAGAACATCCGACCACATTCTAAATTATAGTGTAGAATACTTTCGAATAGTATAGACCATCCGAAGTATTTTTTTGTATCGTTGGCAATATTTATTAATAAGAATATATTAAGCATTGATTTGAATCTAAGTAAAATTTATTTCTAAATTAATAGATTTTATATTATGAAACATATTTCAACCTGAAAGAGGAGAATTTGCGGCATCAATTATCCTGGATAACAGAATTAAAAATGTTGTTTTTAAACAAGTTGGAAAGTATTTTCAAGAAAATAATTGTATATCTAACATTTAAAAGTTTATCCTTCTATTTCTGTTACTACACAATCCTATATCAACCTCGTGAGCGAAGTCCTCATCTAGTTTATCATAAATAAACTCACCTGAGCAATTTTCATCGTTTTAAAGCTATTTGAAGTTGTTTTAGTGAGTTTGTTTTTATGTTGCGCGCGTGCCAAATGGACATTTTCTTCTTTTAGAAAAGGCGAGGCTTTTGATTCTATTCGATAGTGGCAGGCGAAATGGTCATTAGAACGTATGAGATTTTTCTTTCATATTATCTTATCCGATTGGTTTTATATATTACTGATAATATTTTAATTTCTGGTTCAAACCACAAAATTTATTTAATTGTAGGTAAGATGAATATTTAATTGATAATTGTTCACTAAAATATTGACGAAATTTTCTGTTGACTACATTAATTTCAAATAAGAAAGTAGGTAATTGATTCCCAAAAGTTATGATCGTAATTAATGAAATAATAATAATTTTAAGCTTTGAAATTTCTTTGGATTCGTTGAGGCTTTTTCAGGCAGTCATGTTTCATGTAATTACATTTTAAAATGTAAGGAATTTGATTTAAAATGAGGATTTAGTTTACCACTCAAAAAGAAATCCGCATAAAAATTTAATATTATTAAAAAATTAATATATAAATGTAGCCATTTGCTTATCAGTAAAAATCATGAACACTGAAGTAATGCCCATTGTCTATTGTGTGATTAGTAAACTGTGTTAGGAACATATATTGTGGTCCAAGGACATGAATAAATCATAATAGATTTACAAGAAAATGAGAATATTAGATGTACAGTCTTTAGCTGATAAGAACTGTTCCAATTTATCTTATAAATATTCGATTTTAGTTAGAGCAGCTTCTTTTTTGATTGTGGCATAGACGGTAACACAATCCGAAGTTTTCGCTAAATGGATTTTCTTATATTTTCCATATCTTCGGTAGTTATATCTAAACTAGATTTTCCTGGCGAACTTCTATTGTTTGTTTGTATTCACTGCTGATCTTTCAATCCTACTCCTCTTTGAAAGTTCAAAAAGTTCTAGCTGCCAGAAATCTTCGACTTCTATTTCATACGTTCTCAGGTGTGATACTCTGGAGTCCTATAGTGTCTCACACTTCGAGAGAATAGATATTTCATCCTCTACGTAGCAAAATCTTCACGTTGCACTCTCTACTGAACTTAGCCTAAGACTTTTGTCAGTATTACTTTTGACTAGGTTGATAGATTCATCAGATCTTCTCTGCTTTAATCCCTGTGGATGCTTCCAGTACCTGGTTTTACTCTCATCTATTTTCTTTTCTAGTTTTTTCTCTATTATTCTGTAACTGGTACCACAAAAGAGTAACTTCCTACTTCTTACTTAGCTCATTTGCAAAAACTGACGCTTAGCATGCTTCTTTTCTTTAACATCTAAACGTAATTCCACTAAATGTTTTTATCTTTGCAAAACGTGTAACGTTTATAAATATTATTGCTTCTGTTGAGTTGGTTGATGTACCGTTTTTCTTCGGAATTCGTATGTCTAGGTAATCCTGGAGAAACGTACAATTTTCCTGTATCATTTAAAAGCTTTTTAATTACCCGATTGGGAAAAAATTGTGTCAAAATGACCATAACCATACTATTTATATATTTGTATTTGTATAAATTCAGGTTCAAATCATCATAAGATGCTGTCGGATGCATAATTGCCACTCTGGGATCCTCTTCTTCATATTTTTTGGTAGTCTTTCCTCTCACATTCACTGTACTGCTTTCCTCAATATGTGTTATGATTGTTTTTTTTTTTCAGGTTCTTTGCTTTTTTTATTACGTTATTTCTGTCCCGATATAACCTTGACGTTCTTGTGTCTCTTCTGAAGACGTCCATTTCGTTGGCTTCTATTTCATTCTTTAGTTTTTTCATTTTGGAACAAATGCACTTTCAGATTCCAAAAATTGTTTATTTTTAAATATTTTCAGCGATATCATAGATTTATTATATTTGAACTTACTTCTAAAACCATCAAAAATTAAAATGTTTTCCTTTATCTGTTCTCCTCTGGGATCCACTTCATTATATTTTTCGGTAGTCTTTCCTCTCGCATTCATTGTACGTGCCTGCTTTCCTCAATGTGTGCTTTGATTGTTTTTTTTTTCATGTCCTTTGCTTTTATCATTAAGTCATTTCTGATCCGATATAACCTTTACGGTCTCTTCTGAAGGCGTGTTTTTCCGTGGCTTCTATTTAATTACTTAGTTGCTATTTTTCTCAGTTTCCGATCTACATACCATAAAATATTTAAAACGAGATATCTCTTCTTAATTATTTTCTAAACAAACGTACTTTCAGTTTTCGAAAATTGTTTATTCTTAAATATTTTCAGCGATATCATAGATTTATTATATTTGAACTTACTTCTAAAACCATCAAAAATTAAAATGTTTTCCTTTATCTGCTCTCCTCTGGGATCCACTTCATTATATTTTTCGGTAGTCTTTCCTCTCGCATTCATTGTACGTGCCTGCTTTCCTCAATGTGTGCTATGATTGTTTTTTTTTCATGTCCTTTGCTTTTATCATTAAGTCATTTCTGATCCGATATAACCTTTACGGTCTCTTCTGAAGGCGTGTTTTTCCGTGGCTTCTATTTAATTACTTAGTTGCTATTTTTCTCAGTTTCCGATCTACATACCATAAAATATTTAAAACGAGATATCTCTTCTTAATTATTTTCTAAACAAACGTACTTTCAGTTTTCGAAAATTGTTTATTCTTAAATATTTTCAGCGATATCATAGATTTATTATATTTGAACTTACTTCTAAAACCATCAAAAATTAAAATGTTTTCCTTTATCTGCTCTCCTCTGGGATCCACTTCATTATATTTTTCGGTAGTCTTTCCTCTCGCATTCATTGTACGTGCCTGCTTTCCTCAATGTGTGCTTTGATTGTTTTTTTTTTCATGTCCTTTGCTTTTATCATTAAGTCATTTCTGATCCGATATAACCTTTACGGTCTCTTCTGAAGGCGTGTTTTTCCGTGGCTTCTATTTAATTACTTAGTTGCTATTTTTCTCAGTTTCCGATCTACATACCATAAAATATTTAAAACGAGATATCTCTTCTTAATTATTTTCTAAACAAACGTACTTTCAGTTTTCGAAAATTGTTTATTCTTAAATATTTTCAGCGATATCATAGATTTATTATATTTGAACTTACTTCTAAAACCATCAAAAATTAAAATGTTTTCCTTTATCTGCTCTCCTCTGGGATCCACTTCATTATATTTTTCGGTAGTCTTTCCTCTCGCATTCATTGTACGTGCCTGCTTTCCTCAATGTGTGCTATGATTGTTTTTTTTTCATGTCCTTTGCTTTTATCATTAAGTCATTTCTGATCCGATATAACCTTTACGGTCTCTTCTGAAGGCGTGTTTTTCCGTGGCTTCTATTTAATTACTTAGTTGCTATTTTTCTCAGTTTCCGATCTACATACCATAAAATATTTAAAACGAGATATCTCTTCTTAATTATTTTCTAAACAAACGTACTTTCAGTTTTCGAAAATTGTTTATTCTTAAATATTTTCAGCGATATCATAGATTTATTATATTTGAACTTACTTCTAAAACCATCAAAAATTAAAATGTTTTCCTTTATCTGCTCTCCTCTGGGATCCACTTCATTATATTTTTCGGTAGTCTTTCCTCTCGCATTCATTGTACGTGCCTGCTTTCCTCAATGTGTGCTATGATTGTTTTTTTTTTCATGTCCTTTGCTTTTATCATTAAGTCATTTCTGATCCGATATAACCTTTACGGTCTCTTCTGAAGGCGTGTTTTTCCGTGGCTTCTATTTAATTACTTAGTTGCTATTTTTCTCAGTTTCCGATCTACATACCATAAAATATTTGAAACGAGATATCTCTTCTTAATTATTTTCTAAACAAACGTACTTTCAGTTTTCGAAAATTGTTTATTCTTAAATATTTTCAGCGATATCATAGATTTATTATATTTGAATTTAAAAAAAAACAAACATGAAAATATGTTTTCCTTTATTCAAAATGAAAAATAGAAATGATGCCTTGGGAATATTTATTGTCAAATTTATTCTCATCCATGACTAATATAGCAGCGATACTTTGATAAAATCTGACATAAAATGTATATACACCCTCTTCAAAATTGGAGAGAACTTGATATATATCGATTATAGAACCTCATTCAAAGCTTCTTTGGTATGAGATCAGTATTGACGTACTCTAAACGTCCAGGGTATATAATATGCGATGTGAAGTAGATAGATTTGAGCACGGAAACGTGACAGATAAATCATCTGAGATTCTGATGATTTGACGAGGTTAATACCTGAAACTAAATGAGAAAAAATAAAATTAGCAAATTCAAAATAATCCCCCGATTTCTGTCTATTTTTCGTTATTGATTTGTTTCTCTGATATTATCACAAATACTTTGACACAACTGCCTGATGTACAAATATTAGTACTACATTTAACATTCAACATTCAAGATCACGGTAGTTACGGACTTGGAAATTTCTAATTTTTTATGAAATAAATAATCAATACTAGAGTCTGCATTTAATTAATAATATATACTCTCACTTTATATTATTGTACGACTTCAATTGACTTGATTTTATCTATGACTTCATGTAGTTTCAGTTAAACATTTTTATTTTTTTGTTCAATGCAGTGTTTTGTTATATCTTTTTAAAAAGCTCGTTAATTGTTTCTAAAAACTGTTCGGTGGATCAGTTTTTATAAAGAACTGCATCTATTTAAACTAATATGTGTGTTTCCTCTTGTCTTGAGACTGGCCGGAACAAGTAATAAACGCGTTTCGGCTTGTTAGTCTGCGACTAGTTATTTCAAGTTTAAAAAGGTGACGGATGCTAGAATCTGTTAAGATTTGAGAACAAGGATTAGTACAGACATAGTTCAATATATAAAACGTGCTCAACTATCGAGGTTAGTGTCATTGCTTTCTTCGATTGTGAGCCACAACTATGTATGTGAATGTCACAAGTGGATATTGAAATGTTACTGAAACAATTAACTCTCTTCTCTATCAAGACAACGCGCCGTGTCACAAGTCGCGAGTTTTTAGGCTCTAGTTCCTTCACATCCGTCTTATTTAGCAGATTTAACACTATGAGACGTTGACCTGAATTAGAAAACTATATTATTATTATAAAATGCGAAATCATGAGCTAATAAAACAAGCCAACTGCTTTCGTCTTCACCTTATTGGATATTTTTCATGTAAAAAGCAAGTACAAGAGAGTGAACCCTAAACTCGAGTAGTTCCTGTGATGCCTGTCATGTGGAGGTGCCTGTGGATATTGAACTTAAACATGTGTGGGTTGTAGTGCTCGGGAAAAACGTGCCTTGGCAGCTAATTCCACAGGATTGCACTTCTCCAAAGAAATGAGTCCTGATGAATAGAAGTTCTGAGCGTTTGCAGGCGAACTCACTGTTCATGAACTACAACTACCTCTCGAGTAGATCTTGCAAAAACTACTACAGTCGTCAGCTCGACGACATTTCTTCTTTGCTCTAAGTTATCAAAGTTTCCGGTCAACTCTGGATCGCCTATAAACCAAACTGCTTCCTTCTGTATTGAGTTAAGCACCTTCAGGGTATGCTTGGGAAAGGAGCTCGAAATATGTCCAGACAGGACTAAATCCTGAGCCGCAGTGCCAGTTTTCTTTGTATAGATTGGGTTTGCAGTATTGTCGAATACATCGTTGATATACTGGAGAAATAGATGCATCCTTGGGGAGCACCAACGTTAACCTCAAACCATTCTGAGGTGTGTCCATCGATAACGACCTGGATCGATCGGTTTTTGAGAAAGCTACTAAGCCAGCCGATAAGTGAGGGCGACAAATCTTACGATCTTAATTTATTTGGAAGTTTCTCATTCCAAATCCTGTCAAAAGCCCTCGATATGTCAAGTGCGATTGCTCCGGATTCCCAATATTTCCCTATAGCTTCAGTCCATACGTTAGTGACGTAGGCCAGGAGGTCTCTGGTTGATCTATGTTCACAGAAGTCTTATTGAGGGTCGCTGATAATGTCAGCTGGCACAAGATATCTCAAGATTTAATGGTTGATGATTTTTTTCATGACCTTGGGAATGAGTGATACCAAAAAAATTGGAAGGTAGTTATTGAGAACCGTATTTTCGCCGTTTTTCTTTTTTTAGTATGGATTGAACATTATATAGCAAGTTTCCTTAGTATTAGAGTTAGTTGCTGCATCTCATACTATATTTGACATTCTTAATTCCTAATTTCCATTATCTTCTATGAGAATGGTCAATGCAAGATTTTCGTCATGATTTTTTGTTCCAAACAAAACTCTTACCACTAATACAGATTTAATTTCATTCGTTTCTCTGATTATTTGATATTTTCCTTCATAAATAAGATAAAACTAGATCAAATATGAAATATTAACAATAGGAGCGTATTAGAGATTCTATCAGAGCACTTAGGATTTTTTTAAATCAAAAAGTATTCACTTAAAACTTTTTACAAGTCTACTTATTTCGGATAGTTGTGTAGGATATAATTCATATAATGAAAATCTCATATTCTTTTATAGCTAAATAGTAAATGGGAAACACATTTTTGGCTGAGACAAAACCGAGAAAACTTTTAAATTATATACCAACTTCCTCTTTTTTAAAATTTCGTCCACATATCCTTCGAAGTCAACTTTGCGTTAAGTAAATTTAGGGAGGTGATTTATGGACCACATGTTTCTCGTATTCTTATGAAATGAGATTCTTGACACCTACATTTGTATATCACGCCAATACGGAAGCAAGCACGGGGGTTGTTGACATCACCGGAAAACATGTTTGTTCATAAAAATATTACCGAATGATATATTGTTATTGATATTAAAATGTTTTCTATTCAGTTGCCGACCGATTTCATAACACAAATCAATAATTGAGGAAAATATATTTTCAGTAAAGTGTTTCTAAAATAGAACAGAAGTGATCGTAAACTCACTCAAGTATGCTATCTATCATAACAAATACTTAGAATCGTTTATAATCCGTGGTGATACTCAAAAATTATACCGAGATGATTTTAAATCTACCAAGATGTTTGATCAAACAGAAACGTTAAGTATTCTCACTAAATTTTTATAATTGTTAAATACAAATTATTTCTATTCAAACAATTACCAATCAACTTCTCTATTTGTTCTATTTGTTGTGACCAAAGAAGATGTGCTAAATGTGTAAAACCAAGTTTGATAGATGGATATCTGAAGACGCTAGGTTTCGCAAAAAGTGTATTGAGCAGATTTTTTTATATAGGGAACGAAGCCTCTATTCACACTTGGGAGCGACTGCAACAGAAAATGAAGATCTTTGGTAGCTAGGGGCATCTCAAATATTGAAATTTCTGGAATAAGTGGGATTAATAGACCAGCATCCACAATACTATAGCGAAATATGAGGACAAAATGGATGATTTGCGTGAATATGAATCCTAGAAATTGTAAATACATACTTTCATCTGTATATCATAATTCTCTTCCAATTCATTTTATTAGAATTTTTCTGAAATGACCGAAGATCTGCACTTCATATTTTATAAACGACGATGATGATGAAGAAACTACTAACACTGTTGATTTACTTAATGCTAATGTAGTATATAGAAATAGAGTTTGAGTTATATTTTCGTGAGGGTAACAACTAACAAAAAAATTTGACTTCAACTGTGACCTGCCAAATATGACAAAAACGTTCCTTGAAAAATAAAAATTTAAAACCAATACAAGCTGAATGTTTTTCATCCGGGTTATATATGACAAACACATTTGAGTTCAACTATGGCCTGCAAAATATGGCTACTTTATTTATTCTTGGTTTAAACTCTACTAGAGTTTAATCCATAGTTTATAAATCAAATTCTACCAAAGCGTGAATAGCTTGATGATTAATCTGATCAATAAAGCGGATGTGGACCGTAATAGATAATTGCCAACGAAATTTGTTTCCCTTCGAGTATTCATCGATAATATTGAGGATTTCCATGAATAATAACTGTTTAGACTAGTCACTCTATTAATTGAATAATCATACCGAAGAAAAGCCTCAATATTCGAAGTATAGCCCATAGTTTTATCCAGCAAGCTCATTAAAAATCATTCTTTTTATTCAAAATTTTTTTCACGCAAGAGTTTCGCAATGGATCTGAATAAATAGTAATCCGCTGCTAACCAGACACAAAGTTACTCATCGTCAATGAGAAGGGGCGGGTGTAGTAGAAAAGCCTGAAGGTCTACCAAGATTTGTAATCATTCAAATAGAGCAAGGCCAATTCTACGTAGAAACAAGCAGACATTACCAGCATCAGAGTAGTAGTTCCTCAAACTAAATACACAGATGAACCAGCAATACCACAGGTTCCTTCACAAAAACAATCACCAGCTGTTAGTAAGTCAGAATCGAGCTCGTCAACACTTCCAATCATTTCCAGAAGACAAACCTGAATTAACCAGCGACACAACTAAGATTGATAATCTTAGTTTGGTAGAATAATTAAAACTCTAAATAGACTTGATCTTCAATTAGTGTTAAACTTGTATTTTAATAATATTGTTTTCGTATGTCACGTCATTTATTTTAAAAATTATAGTTAAAACAATAATTACAATGCTACAACTTTTGATAAACTATCTGGAATTGCTATATTTGAGTTGAATGGAGTTCCCCATAGTTGTATACCATAACTCTAGTTAGGTTTCACAGCTTGTTGTAGATTCGTAGTTAAGATTTTGAATCTATTAACCAGTTTCAGATCCAAATGCTTCCCCTTAGTTAGTATATGTGTATTTTTCAGGTTAGTTGTCCGTCCAAATGAATTCCTAGGTATTTCGCACTTTCTTTTTGCTGCAGAAGATGCCATGTTAACATAGTTGCACAGGTTCTTTTCCGTTGGGTGTAGATAACATTAATACATCAATTTTGACTTACTTTTAGTTTTTAGTCACGAGGAGAAACAACAAATATATGATTAAATTATCAATAGTTGATGATTCTGATGAATGTTCATTGATTAAGATGAGTTTTATATGGTTCGCATTTGTCCCTTTAGTTTTCCATGTAATTAGATTAGCGAAAGCTCATGTTTCACTCTAGGGTGGAAATGAGAAATTATTCACCCAATTTCACAGCTAATATCTGCAGAACCGGAAGATTCTGGAACATGGTCAAACGCTTATCTAAATGAAACAATATCCAGTGACTGCAAACATCCACTAGGGCGTAGTGCATCTTCTTCTAATTTAAAGCCCAATACCCCTACGGTTTTACACACTATTGACTAACACGGTATTGATTTTATATCAACGTATCGTTAAAATCAGTCACGAGCCATTAGATTTTGATGTGACGTTTCTATTCCAGAGAACACGTAGTATCTAACGGTAATTATCAATTTTCATTTTGGCGATGCATTTCGAAATCATTGCTGGCATAATTTTATGTGTTGAATTGATAATGTTATATTCGGTTGGCCAATAATATTCGAAGGAAAAACAGTTTCGGTTCCATCACATAATTTTCTTTTCTTTCTATGATGGCACAGCTAATATGCATCAGGAAAAGTGACCACAAAGTGTAACTTTGTTAGTATGTTGCGTTGTTTTATGTATATTTCACATAGGAGACAATAACGTATATCCCAATAACAATTCTTGGTTTTCCACTGTTTGGGATGCTTCAGCGTGAAATAATGTCAGGCTTATGAATCTTTCCAACTAAATTATAAATACTATTTTAGACGACGCCATCTGAATGTTGTTCGTTCTGTATTCATTTACATACCGGAAGTTGCGTTTTGAGTGTTCCATGTAGTGAAAGTGACAGTTCCGTACTGCAAAACACTTTCGGGACTCTTTGGAGTAGACAACTTTAACTTCCTTAAATGTGACCCTGGCCACTCCAATGTTGACAGTTGACAGTTTCACTTCGATGATTTCGCATAACCTTAAATTTTTAATTTTCTGAAACTATTTGTTTTGTTGTGGAATTAGTGTCTGTCATGGTTGTAGTCGGTAAAGTGAAGTAAGTGGTTGTTGTTGTCGCTTTAATCGCGTCGAAATAGCCTCGTGTCTTGTCAAATTTGATATATATAAAAAATTTTGTTAAAAAGTTTGTCAGTCAGTGTAATCTTCAATAGTTGCGATTAAATAGTTTCCATTTCTTCTGTTAAGTTCGTATGTTTGCTTGTGGCTGGACCCGATTTCCCAAACAGTTTTATCCGAAGTTTTGTCTAAATTAATGGATAACAATGAATGATAATAAAAAAAGAAAATATCAGCGACGAAGAGTTACTCGAATCCACGCCACCTGATCTCACCGAAGGAAGCAGCGCGGCCGTTCTTAAATCGTTGCCGGATAAATCTCGTGCAAGGTACGAAAAACAGTACGAGCTCCTTATGAAGTGGCGAAAAACCCAACGGAAAACGTAGCGCTTTCTTATTTTTCAGAAAAATCTATAATCTGCAAAAGTTCTAATTGATGGTCTACATTCTCGATGATTAAAAGTACTCTCGCAATAAAACAAGATGTTTGCATCAACAAATATCCAAATCTCATCAATTACACTGAAAAAAGAAAATAAATAATAAAGAATTATAAATATATAATGTAAAATGTAATGTTGTGTCAGTGTAATTGGAAAAGTTTTGGATCTTATGCGTCGTCTAAAAAATGTTGTGTACGCCGCGGCTAAAATACTACTACTAAAAAACTATTTCTTATTTCCAACTTGTGTTCAATGCGACCGATATAAAAAAGAACTAAATAATGTCAAGAATAATGTTTTTTTTTTCAAAAACACATTTTAATATAATTTTTTCATAAACAATGTTTAATCTCCTGAATTTTGTGCTAAAACTAATGCGACCTACGTCATTGACATTTTGATTACAACGGCATGTGTGTATGACAAGCTTCATCTAAGGCCTGAAATAAGAGGCGATCCTTTTTCAATAAAGGTAACTTCAAAACCTTATGGAGTATTATATTACATTCTAATTGGAAAAATTTATTTTTTGTTTATATCATATATTAATATAAATCATTAGAAATAAATAACAATTTTGATTTAAATTTAAGGAATCAATATGGAAATTTAGAAATGGAAATCGCTCATGAAAACCTACGTTGGATGGTTAACCCTCCGTTGCTCGCGCGGCGTCTACGAGACGCCAGGGTACCTTCTTTTTCTGGTACCGGTTGAAAGAAATTCAACAGCCACTTCTTCCACTCTGTACCTTCTACATTTAGACTGAAGAATATTTAGAACGATTGGTCACAGTTCATGTACATACGTTGAAAAGTTATAATTTGAAATCTGAACCTTTTCGACGCCTCGATTCTGTTTCAAAAACGTATTTTTATTATATATATTGGAATAGCATATACATATTTACAATATTTATATTGACAGATGTACAGAAAGAAGGCTGGAATTGGAATCTGATCTAGAATGGTCAGATGCAAACGATAGCAGTGAAGGCGAAGAAGATAACGTAGAGGAATAACAAGAAAATACGAACACAGAACAGGAAGGTTCGAGTGGCGATGAAGAAGAAATTCAAAAGGATTTAGAATGTTACGCTAAGTTTGTATTCGGAAGACATGAGACAACTAAATGGAGGTTAGATACCCCTACTCAGAACGTAAGGACACGTTCACGTAACAATATTAATAATTTACCTGACGTTAAAGACATGGGAAAGCTTGCACAGACTGCTTGGACATGCTGGAGTTGATGAGATATTGTCAATTACACTAATAAGTATATTTGTAGCAAAAGAGGATCGTTTAGCAGAGCAAAAATACAAATTTGGAGGAAATGAAAGCTTTTATGGGGCTCTTCTATATGGCAAGATTTCATTGAAATAACAGAATAAATATTGAAAATCTTTGGGCCACTGATGTTTCTGGTATAGAACTTTTTCGAATGACTATGTCACGCAAAATATTTCACTTTCTCTTACAAAGTGTACGCTTTGACGACAAACACACCAGAAATGACAGTAGAGTTATTGACAAATTTGCTCCTATCAGCCAAATATTTGAGTTTTTTTAATGTAAATTGTTAGAAAAACAATGGATGAAACGTTACCGGCATTCCGAGGCAAATCCCATAGAGGAAAGTTCCAAGGGCTCAAGCTTGGCCCAGACTTGGCCCAACCATGTAGAACTCTGGGCCAATCTTGTAAGCCAAGCTTGGCCCAGTCTTGGTGAAACTCCGGAGTGATAACAATGGGCCAAGCTTGAAAACCAAGACCAACCAAGCTTAAATGCCAGCGCTAGGCCAAGTTTAACTTCCAGGACTGGGCCAACCTTAACTGCCAGGACTGGGCCAAGATTAAATACCAAGACTTATTCATTACAAAACTTTTTCTTCTTTATCTTTATTCCATCTCTTTATTTACTTTTTTTTTCATTTTAAAAATAAGCAAACATAAATTTTCATATTTAATCTTACTCTTACTGTAATTATCAATATAAATATATCAGTTAATTAGTTAAATAAAAATATTAAACGCTTGTACATTGCACAAGTCTGTACCACTATCGTTAACAGAGCTGATGTTCACACTTAAATTATTTAAGCTTTGCCCGTTCACAATTGAGTTAGTTTTTTTTCTTTTGCTACATTAAGTAGTGATAAATAATAAAAAATGTTATAAGAAACACACACACTGAATAAACTAGAGATCGGATTGATGAGATCAGATCAAATGTTTTAGATTTTTCGTGTCTATAGCCAAACTGATTTATTTGTCAAATATGCAATGAGTTCTGAGTATTTACTGATGTCTACGTCGTTATTTACCATTAGGGTGCCTTTTAGTTTTGAATAAGTCGACCAAAATGTTGAAGACCTCCACATTTTGGATTTAGTTTCAAAGTAAACTAGTAACACTCTTTCTGTGAAGCTGTTTATGCCTTATTTAGTACGCCACTCCATAAAAGAATTATATTCCTCTAAATACTGTCCCCTGGATATCTCAGGGAGAAGATTCATAGTCGCTGCAGTTGCCGATTCAACAACACCTTCTGGTGGGCAGTTTAAACTTTCTTCACTATAACGGACTTTCTTGAACGAATATTAAGACATAAAAGTGTTTATCGGAGAAACGATTTGACATGAGAAAGAAAGCGTTTACAGCCCACTATTTTGATAAAACAATTTTATAATTGCGTTAAAAAATGACATGCGTAAATATTATAACAGACGTAGAAAAATGTTTTTAAAATTGATTTGAGCGCATATAAAATGCATAGATCTTAAGGACGAATATCTCGTAAGGCGATAAAACACTTTTTGGTAAAACTTAGAAGGAAACCCTCATGAAAACAAGTTAGTTAATTTTGGTTTTGAGAAGAGGGAGTATCGGAAGAGGCTATATTAGGGAATCACTGTCATTTTTAGTTGAGATTTATTTATTAAATTCAATTTATTCATATATATTTACTTCTGAAAACGTGAAGAAGAGTTGATTTTCAATATTCCGCTACATTTTGCCCTCATATAAAGGCATTGAACGGTTCATGAGCAAATGAGTTCAATATCAAGTCAAAACTATACAAATTAGTTGTCACCATAAAAAAATGGCAGATGCTGCTAAAAAATACTCTCAGAACTCTGTGTATACAATATGTTGTGTAGTTCAAATATGCGTACATAAAAATTTTCAATAATGTTAGATTTTCTAATCCAAATATCCTCCCACCTATAATGAGATAAATATTTATGAGGGCGCTGACTACCACGAGACTTCCACGTATGCACGTTTTCGCGAACTCTGCGCAACTTTTACAAACCAATTTTGAAATCGTGGAAATATTATAACGAACCTTGTTTGTATAAACTTTTAATTAATACTTCAGGATCGTAAACATACACATTTTTGTTGAAATGGCTGAAATTATGGCCATGTTTGTGAAAGTTATATTACGAGCCCTGTCTCAATGAAGTCAACCCAACTCTCCAAAATATGATATTTGTGAATTTATTTCAGAGATAATTGGAATGGAAATGAAATGGTTAGTGTTTGGTAAAATATATGTAAGAGATAACTTAGGTTGAAGTGGTCAGTTCATCGGCTTATTGATGCCAACTACTCGTATTAAACATGACACGTGATAAATCTGATTTTGACGGTATAAGAGTAGTGATTATTAATATTTGAAAAGTCAAAATGCCCCTCGGGTGCGCTACAAATCGTCTCGATTTTTAATCCGTTGAGATAAGGATGCGCCAACTAGGGACAGTGATATTTCAGGTAAATGAAAAGGTAGTCCGAGAACATCATACAATTCGTGATGGATTCATTAAGAGTATTAACTAGAATTCAGTATCTAATCCACTTTATAAAGTTGGAAAATACAAAAATTGAAACATAGAATTTCGAGATCATTTAAATTGAATTTTAAGGTACAAAACAATATGGCGGAAACTGTAGTTTGTAAAATTCCATAAAACATAATAATGCACACTTGCAATTAGTTAGTCTAGGTTAGGCTAGTTAGGTTAAGTTAGGTTAAGTTAGTTCAAGTTAGGTCAAGCTAGGTCAAGTGAGATTGAGTAAGGTTAAGTAAGATACACCAATCTGGCGAGAAGCCAGGAAAGTGGAATTATGCAAGGGAAGACTAGTTGCGGCACAAAGGAGAGGTTTGCTAACGGTTACCGCTACCTTCAGGACCGTATCGACTGAGACAGCCCAGGTTATTGCAGGATTTCCCCCCATTGGTCTCATGGTAGCCGAGAGATGCTTCCTATACAAAATAGGAGGCAGGCTAGCCGGCAACAGAAGAATGACAAGAGGAAGAACGTACAGAAAGATAGGATAGTTTAAACACCACGGCCCAGTGAACAAAAACGCTAATAAATGACATCAGAAGCTGGGTCATTTGCAAACATAGAACCACTTCTTACTAAGTCACGTGGTTCTTACGAGACATGGATCTTTCGGTATATTTACTAAAAAAACCCAGAAAACCACGGATGATATATGTATAAAATGTGGCCAAAGGGACGAGCCGAACCATGTCCTGTACGAATGTGTTCGATGGAGTAGGAAAAGGACAACACTCGAAAACTAAATAGGAGAATTGCTACCGGTCGGTGAGATCATAGGAAATATGATTAATAGTAAGGAACTTGGAATGTGGTAACGAAATTCATGACCGACGTTATGATCAAAAAGGAGAAAGCGGACTGGAACGCACAAGACTAAATATATTATAGGAGAAAGGAAACACAGGAGGTGCGCCGATGATATGACAACTTGTTGTCCTCTCGGCGTACACAACTCCCAAGGAGCATCAAAGAGGAGGGTGGTTTAGTGAGGTGAGAGTCCCACACAAAACTCGCAGCATTGCACAGTCCGCTGTAAGGAAGGCATTAGCTTCCACCCCACCTCAGGGCAAAAAAAAAGTTAGGTAGGTTAAGTAAAGTTAGGTACAGTTAGGTAAAGTTGAGTTGAGTTAGGTTAGGTTAATTAATATATATCGTTATAATCATCATCAAAGTATACAAAAAAAACGAGAAGATGGCTCAAAGTCATACTAAAAACTGGCAGTTAGCTGCTTTATTCCTGTTAAAGAGGAAAATTCAGAAAAATTCTAGTGCTAATTTGCACGAATTAAAAATATTATCGGCCACTGGTTTGCTCATATTATATGAACTACAGAAGTAGTATTTCAGAATGATTGTCTTAAAAATAAAGTTTCCGGCTCCTGTTATGGTTTGGTGATTCTTGTTAGCTAGTGAACTTGGTGCTAATGAATACCTTAATGTGTTTTAAGGTAACGTATTACCATAAATTGAAGATACGCGCTCAAATAATATTTTTTATCTCGACAAGATGGTGCCGTCTATCATACGGCTAAAAAACTGAAAAAGAGGATATCAGAAAACAATGTTCCAGTTTCAAAATACACGTCTAATAGTACTAATATCAAGCCGTTGTAAACATTGCGACATGACTTGAAGGCAAAGCTTGGATTTGATTCCTCAACCTACACAACATGACTACCAAACATTTTTTGATGGTATGCCAAGAGGCAGTAAATCATTTTATATCGTCTGATACTCGTTTTGGATGAAATTGACTAGTTTCGGCTAACTGGACAAGGACATTTTTGTTCCATAATAAGGTTGTTGTGCTTTATCTTTGAGCACACCTTTATCGATATATAATCCCTACCATTTGTCGTTGTGAGATTAATAGTTTCTGAACTATGAGAATTGGAGGACAAACGATTTATGAAATTCAAAAATAAATAAAATTTCTCAGTAGCTTGGTTCAACTATGTTGACTCGTTAATTTAAAGTGCATGTGTTAGCATAGTTTCGCTACAATGGATGTATTTATATTTATTTGATCTTTCTCTTAAATAAAACTTCGATAAAAGATGAAATCTTCAGGTGAGAACAACAGGTATATCCTATTTCTATGCACCAAATAGATTCATAGAAATAGAAATGGTTTCAGTGGAGATGACTACATCATTTGTTGATATATTAGATCAAATTCTATCCAGTTTCTAATGAAAGTAGATAATATAGAAAATGCAGTTCCGCCAAACCCATGAAAAAAAGGAAAAGCTAAAATTATTTATAAAAAAAATTCACCTCGATAGGTCGAGGTTGTGGTTATAATATTTTCATTGCAAGGAGTTTTTAAAAAAATATGTACATAATTTTTTTTTGTTTATTGTCGTTTCCATTATTTTTACGTGATAAAACTAAAAAACTACGTGACTAAAAACACAATAACCTATGACTATTATTTCAAAGTGATTTCCTAAATATGATAATAGCTTAGACGGAAAAAACTGCCAACGGCACTCCGCTCTATCCACATATTGTACAAAGGACAGTCAACAAGAAGCTAAAAATTTTTCCAGTGAAAAGAAATATTTTAATCCAATGTTTTCGGATGGGTTTTCATCTTAATTAATATTGCACTCTCTAGATTCAATCCAAACTAAAGTATACTTTATAATAAGTGAAACTAATCAGTCATCAAATGATAACCTTTCAGCAGCCGTGGTATATTAATTATTTTACACGTGGTGTTATTGTAAAACACATATGTTCGACATCAAGTACTCTCTTTATAAGATTAAACCTTAAGATTAACAAAACTTCTGAATCAGTTCACTCTAAATATAGTTTCATAGCATAACACCTCCAACTACTTCGATAACTATGATTGATGTTACGTTCGTATACTGGTGATGGGAGAAACAAAGAAAACGTGACACATTTTCTGTCAATTACATGAATGATACTCGTTTGATTAGTAACAAACGTGTACTTACACGTGACTAAATTAAACAAAGTTAATTCATTCGAATCGATAACTGAAATAGTCAAATTAATTGGAAATGTCCACATAATTTGCTCAAAAATTCATTTTGCGATTGTATTCAAACAAATTATGATTTTTGATCATCTATATATTTATGTTTTACAGTTTTAAATAAAAAAAAAATTTGGGATTGTGTATTATTCTACTACTATTAAAAATTAGGGTACGTACATTAATAATGTATACTTTGTAATCATCAAACATCAGTTACTCGATTATAGACCTCCTAAATCTAATATTCGTTCGTTTTTCGAGAACCTTCTAGATTTACTAGACGCTGTGCCTACTAAGAGACAGAATAGTTCTTTGCGGCGAAATACATTTACTTTACTAATGATGGCGCACTTCGGAACTCTGGTAAATATTTTTGAGTCATTCCAGCTAAATGTGCAGGTGATTTTACCAACTAAAACAACTTCCCCAATTCTAGATTACATAGTATAACACTCCTTACCCCATGATATGAATCACTTAGTAATTAATTCAGATCTCTATGACCATAAAGCTGTTTATGCCGAATTTGTTCTATTTTGTGAAACTCTTAACAAACACACACAGTTGGTGAGGATTTTCTCTGAACAAAACTTCACCAAATTTCATAACTTATGTTTAGCTAATGATTGGATTGATTTTTCTGACGATATTGACTCTAAATTTTCAGACTTTCTAATTTCTTCACGTCTTCGTAAAATTAATCATCACTAATCATGGACTACGAAAGGAGCACGCACTTTTTTCAAGAATATGAGATCACTCTTGTTCATTAGAAAGTTCACAGACAATCCCCAAATCATCAATTATATCAATTATTATAGATTATTGTATCGGGAAATTATGAAAACTACTAAGAAAAACTATTACTACAATCGCATCTTGAGAGCTAAAAACTCCTCGAAAAAAACTTGGTCTGTTATCAATGGGAAACAAAACCCGTTCATAAAATACTGTTGACCTTGACCCAGACGAACTTAACAATTATTTAGTAAGAATATTAGATCTAGAATATCTCCAAGACGTGATGGTCTTTCTTTCCTCGTTCTTTCTAGAAGAATCAGTGACAGTCTCTTCTTCAGATCTATAGATAGATTTGAGCTAGAGCTAACCATAATAAGTATTCAAAACAAGACGTCAGATAAGTTATTTTTAAATTTTTCAGAAGTGATGATTAACGTTTCATGTTCTCTAATCAAGAGGCTTTTCCCTAGCTGTCTAAAAACAGCTATAATTGTTTCCCTGCACAAAGGTGGTGAGAAAAATATTGTTCTATTGCATTATTACCAATCCATTGGAAGATAACTGAACGACTCATGGAAACCGGTCTATTACCTTTTCTTCTCAAACATAAAATCTTGATAGCTCAACAATTCGGTTTCCTACCTAATAAATGCACTAATTTTTTCTATTCTCATTGAAATATATACATTACTTAACTTTAAATTTTATACGACTTTAGTTTTGAATTTCGAAAACACTTGATAATAGCTAATGGTAATATTTCAAGTGGTGAACCTCAGGGTACAGTTTTGGGTCCGGCTCTTTTTTTTGCTATTCACTAATGATGTAACAAACTTATGAATTAATGGTAAGCTCACTTTATTCGCAGATGACACCACTGTATTCTGGAAAGGTCCTGGTATACAAGCTTTACATTCTATCATCTCATTACTTTAAGTCCTGGTCTGACGCGAACGGTCTCTATTTAAGCACTAAGGAAACGTTATCCTATAAAGGAGCTTTACCAGCTTTAATATTTCTTGGTCTACATATTGAGGGTGCTCTTCAATAGTCTTTACATGTAGGAAATTTGGCAAAAAATTATCCTCTGCTTGTTTTGCGATTAAACAACAATTCACTACTCGTTTGAATCACATCTTCAGTATGGTTTGCCTTTCTGGGGTTCTTGTAGTTTGCACCTCTTCGAATCTATCTTCAAAGTACAAAAATCAGTTATATGTTTGGTTTGAGCAGTAACACTGTTTTCATTTTAGAATCCATTTGTTTGGTTCGCAAACACTTTCACGACTCAACGTATTCGTATTTACCCTACTAGAAGAAAGAATTTGAACATTTACTTAACAATACTCACTTTTGGTAAAAAATTTCATTATCTTAATGGCAAATACATTTAATAAGTTTGACAAAGATATTCTTGCTTGAAAGACCTTTTTATTCTGTGGTATAATTCCTCAATTTACCATAGACTCAAAAGAAAGACATGATTCAATTTAGTGTGAAATATATTTTTTATATATTTATATTATCTTATATAAAACTTTGTTGCTTTGTCGATAAAATTATAAAATTTTCCAATGACAATAAAGCTTATCTCTTTCTCTTTCTTTCTCTCAAAGTGTGAAACACTACGTATCTCCATAGCGCTACACCTGAGAGCTTATGAAATAGAAGACGCATTCCACATTCTGGCTTCTCTAAAGGAGTGGCATTAACAGATCAGCTGTAACCACTGGGTCTCCCAGTATCGCATCAGGAAAGGGGGAACCAATGGATCCTTGGGGCTGCATTATGTATGATACCCCAATATCTACATACATACAACATCAGGTAAATTCCGTACGAGTACGTATTGGGATAGTGTGCAGAGTTTAAAGTTTTTTTGTAGCTGCTTTTCAACATGCCTGATGGCATGCTGCGAAATTCAGTCAAACATTAACGTCTAAAAAGCTAAAAATTGATAATGAGACGGCCGTATAAGATTACTAATCACTCACCCCCAAACAGGGGCTATACCACATCTAAATCTCAGACTGTTCTTCGTTTTCTGAGCACTCGAAAAAAAGTTAACACATGAACACACCAATCAAAAAACCGTTTATATATCCATCCATTTCTGAATAGTACAGAAATCCATTGAAAATTCAATTCAGAAACTGAATAGTTAGAACGTTGCTGGAAAATGTGTAGACATGTAAAAGAGCACTTCATTTAAAAATAGAAATGATTATAGGAAAAGAATGTTTTGTTTCCTTGTTAGGTTAGTACACCCAAGTATTTGCGATACTGTTTTCCTTCTCAAAAGTTGTTTTAAACAGTTAATTTCGTATTTTATTCGGAGCACTGTTCAAGACGAAACCAGGAGACCACAAGAATTTAAAACGCGTTATTGCATAACGCTACAAGTATAAGATTTGTCCATAAAATAAGGTTACTAACAAATTTTCACAATTAAAAACATTTTTTTGCATTCCATAGTCTGCAGCCACGCGCCGAGCCTCAAAGATAACTTAAAGCCTCTACTTTCAACTTCACGTCGGTTAAGAATACGTCCCTCCAAATTGTTTCGTTAATTCAGGGAAGAGATGGTAATCATTGATCATGGAAGCTCCTTTTACGGCTACCAAGACGAGAATGAACATTGAATACGAGGTCTGACTATTAAATGACGTTTTTCCATTGATCGAAGCAGAGCTGGAAGTCTTCATGGTTGAGTGCCTTTAGGAGCTCTGCCGTTTTTTGCTTTAACGCTTCCATCGACTCAAATCGGGTCCCTTTCGAAGAAGATCTTTTTCTAACCTTTCAAAGAAATCCGAGCAGCAAGAGCGGTGCCAAATCTGGCGAGTACGGCAGGTGTTCGAGCACTTACTGGCGTCAAAGATAGCGCGTTATGGACAGGTATGTTGTCCTAGTGTAAAATCCAAGAGTTATCGTTCTCGCAGTGTTGCCAAAACTGACAAATAGTAAATCTGGTCTGACAGTCTGACCCTCTGGAACCCATTCAGTCATCACGATACCGTTAATGTCGAAAAAAACGATCAACATTGTCTTGAATTTTGATTTGCTTTCTCGGCCCTCACTAAAACGCTTAAACCACTCAAAAACACGCGCACGAGATAGAGAATTTTCCCCATAGGTCTCTTGCAACAATTTATAGTACTCAGTCGGAGTTTTATCGTCACACATAGTTTTCGGCACGAGATAAAAACACGTTCGTTTCAAACCGCTACTACAAAAATACTATAATAGTGACGGAGACGTGTTTTGGAACGTGCATAGACAAGATATACAGATACAGCTCACCAGGGGCGAAAATTGGGAAAAGGGGAGCCAAGCTATACGCCTATAGCTTAACTGCACTCCTAGCGTCTGAAGCTCCTTGGAAACCTTATTTTATGGACAACCCTCGTGTATAGAGGTTCTCTAGGTGTAGGCACACGTTCAGGTCTCTCTTTAAGGTTTCTAGTTGTTCGATATCTACGAATATGTCGCGAAATGATAACTTCAATGATTTTACATCAAATATTTATGAACGTCTTTATAGCAAAATCTGATATGTAGACCGTTTTAATGAGATGGAGTGTTAATTCAAATAATTACAAGTTAGAAGCACCTGTTAGTTTAATTATGCAGTCTGTGAAGCTACTAATAATGCTTTTGTTAGTTTAGGTTATTTTTTGAGTTTTGAAATACCTATGTAAAGATAATTTCAGCATTACCACTTTCCGTATTTTCGAGACGTGCTCTACATAGGACTAATAATATAAAGAAATAGTTTTATTTGATGCGGCGTCGAAGTTGGAAACGTAGCTCACCAATTACGAAGCGACCGTAATTTTCAAAGGATCTAAATTTATGTAAATAAATTTGAACTTGTTGATGATACGAATGATTGTAATATTCAATAATTGTTTTGACTTTGTGACTCATACAATGTTTTAATACTAAATAATCCTCGTCAAACTGAATTTATATTTTGACAGGTTCGATTTAACGTGATAAATTCTCTAGATATTTCTGTGTAATATATTTGACATTCATACTTGTTAAAGATAAAACCATTTATCTTACTAAGTAAAACCCAATCAAGATACTTAAGTTAATTGCAGAAATTTTTCAATTCGGATTTATGAGTTTTCATTCATATTTTCCTATATATTAAAACAGAAAAAGAAATTTTATTTGGTGTTGAAAATAGTTCTTTATTGCTCTAGGGAGATAAAAGTTTTGTTTTATCCATCGTTTTACTATAACGTTTTGTGATAATGACAAACATAAACATCCCATTTAATACCACATATTCTCTGATATTATATTATTTGAGATTGGGATCTAGAAAATATTTTACCTTTATATAAAAATGAAATAAAAAGAAATTGTGAAAATTACCGAGGTATAAAACACTAACCATCATATCAGCTAATGTAATGCCAAGAAACAAAAATAAATTAGAGGACGAAGCTACTTTGAAGGGCTCAAAGTGTATCTTAGAAGTTCTAAATATTAATAATTAGACAGCTAACTGAGAAATAGTTAAATAAAGACGAGGAAAACATCAAAACCAATTATTAAAATAACAGAAGTCCTATCGGGGAGCTATCGGTTCGATAGCCACTTGAAGACGCTAGACTTAGCAGATAATACGGCGTTCAGATTTTCTTTTATAGAAAACGCAACCTCTATCCACATTTTCTAGAAGTGTGAAACACTAAGGATCTCCAGAGCACTACACCTGGGAGGGCTCGAAATAGAAGACGAAGATCTCTGCTACAAACATTCCATATTCTAGACTTTCTAAAAGGAGTGGATCGCAGCAAGAAAGAGTGGCATATACACGCATACATACAACATATGCTATGTATGTTACAAGTTCGTTCACTGACGTAGACCGTGGATCCAATCCTGTTATATTATTTTGATAGAATCTAAACTTTGGTGAATGCAGAGTGTACAATTCCCATCCACATTATGTTTTTTGTATATGACGGCGATTTTTTTCTTTTTCTTTTTATATCTTATTCAGATTTGTGGTCATTGTTATATATAAAGATAGATGTTAAGAATTAGATAAGTGTTTAGTAATAAGTCTTAAGACAAAGTTAAGTGAATAGTGAATAGTTTAGTGAACTTAGTGTTTGTGTATAGATAAATCAAATAAGTTAGTTGTAGTTAGTCAGTTCAACGTATAAATTTTTTAAATAAATAAGAAAAGCATTGCAGTATAAAACGGAAATATTATGCAGTATTTTGAGCAAAATAGAAGAATATCTACAACCTAATCTGTACACATTAAATACGTAAATGAATAAGGGAATTACAGAACTTTATAGTGATAAAATTGAGAGCATCATAATAGTGAGGAAAACAAATTGCACAAGTGGAAAACTATGAATAACTAGATGCAATTATGTAATGACTCACAGATGCAGAAAATGAAAAGAAAACTAGGAAAATTTCTTCATTAAAATAAGGAACAAGAAGTACGAAGTTGTAGATAAATATATACAGTGCAATATAAAATATGATGTGAAATAATTATAATCGACTTATAGAGTAATGCTTCGATGAAAAAGTTGTTTATTTTACATGTTTTTCTTTATAATACAAACCATCATCACCTTCATTTAAGTGGTAAATAGTGAGAGCCTGCTTTTTTTAAAAGAAATTTATTGTTTTCATGAAACAGAACTCTATAGAATGTCGTACAAAACAAACAAAAGTATGAAAATTTATTTCTGAAAAAACTCTGGACACACAGTATTTCACGAAAAAAGTATATCAACTTTTTAAAACTGCTCAATGTAGATCGGTGTTATACAGGGTGTCCTACAACTATCTGTATATAGCAAAATATTTATAGTAAAATCATAAAAATTTCTACTGTAATTTCTATGTAAAATCTATGTAATTTCTACCGACTGTAACTTTGTTATTTTAAATAGAACATCCTGTACATTAATACATTTTTAAAATCGACGTAATATTTTAGTATGCTTTTTTCTTGGAACTTTTTTCGAAAAATGCATACTTTTTGAGTTATTAATTTTTTATTTTTTTAGAAAATTTGACCGTTGCAGACCCTTATAAATTATTTTTTTACGAGGATACCCTTAAAGATATGAAAATTGTTTCTATATGTTGCTTTTAGCAAGATCAGACGTATTTGGATCTATACTGAAAAATTTTTCATTTTATACAGGGTGTGTATAAAAAGTATTCAGATTTTAACTTCATAAATATCAAATTTCTTTATTTTTTTCAATAGAACCACTCGGTTTTTTCTGTTCCAATGCATTCACGTAAAGAAGTTAAAAATAAGGCAAATTCATGTATACTTTCCTATACCTAAACCTTACCGTTAATCATATATGGAATGTTTTTTGTAAATTTTTAGACATGTGTGTTTTAAATTTTATATTGACACGTTGATACAAACACTGAGAATTAAAAAAGTATTTTTCTTTATCTTGTCAAGGTCTGTAAAAAAAATCAAATCAAATTGTATTTACTAATCTTATTCCAACTTTTAGTCGTTTCCGAGATATTTGAAGCTTTAAATTATTATTGTATTTTTTAACAAGTTTGAAATTTCTAAGTATACTTTTATTCATTAGTCAATTGTTGATACTTTCGAAAATCGTTAATTTAGTTCGTTCAGAACTCAATAATGAAGATTATGTAAATAGCAGCAAATAAAATACATGTTCTTGTAATAACTTTGTCACATTCACCGTGTATTAGAAGCAAATTTACATAATCTTCGTTATTAAATTTAACATGAGCCATTTCAACGATTTTCGAAAGTATTAACAATTGATTAATGATAGTTAAATAAATGTAATTTGTTACAAAGCCTACTAAAAGTATACATGAAAAATTAAAACTTGTTAAAAAATAAAATAATAATTTAAAACCTCAAATATCTAAGAAACGAGTATTAGTTGGAATAAAATTAGAAAATACAATTTCATTTTATTTTTTATGGACCTTGACAAGGTAAAGAAAAATTCTTTTTTATTTATTAGTGCTTGTATCGACGGGTCAAAATAAAATTTAGACCACATCTGCATCTCTAAAAATTTACAGAAAACATTTAATATCTGGATAACTATAAGGGTTAGGTATAGGAAAGTTAACATGAATTTGCCTTATTTTTCACCTCCAAATGCATTAAAATAGAAAAAACCGGATGGTTCTATTGAAAAAATTAAGAAATTCGATACTTATGAAGTTAAAATTTGAACACTTTTTATACACACCCTGTAGAAAATGAAAAATTTTTCAACACATATCCAAGTACATCTGACCTTGTTTGAAGCAACCGAATAGAAACCATTTTCATATCTTTAAGGGTGTCCCCGTAAAAAAATAATTTATAAGGATCTGCAATGGTCAAATTTAAAAAAAAAATTAATAACCCAAAAAGTAGAAATTTTTCGAAAAAAGTTTTCAATCAAAAGTATACTGAAATTCTACGTAGATTTCAAAAATGTTGTATATAAAATAACAAAGTTACAATTGACTTCTGGTAGAACCTGAACGTTGAAATTTTCATGATTTTGCTATAAGTATTTTGCCATATAAAGGTAGTTTTATATAGTCGTGGGACACCCTTTATATATGACATCGTAGATATGAGCTCCAAAAATTGAGTGTCCAACGCAGAGAAGCAATAGCTTCAATATTATTTATAAAAGCTCCATTATCAAAAATTAACAAAGAAATTTGACTAATATATGTCATAAATACATGAAGTTATATCTCAATCATATTTCATATGTAACTTGTTAAAAACCGTAAGTAGGAAATTGCTTTCCTCCCCAATTTGCCATATTCTATTTGAAAATTCCTCAATCTTCAAAACGTTGAGACAGAAAGAAGCAATTATGATACCGCGCTCAAGCTCCAAATAACGATTCATATATTCTCATTTGTTTATGGTATTTTTTTACGAAAAACTGTATTCATAAACTCGAGTTTCATCTCATCTTACACATCGCCTTTTAGATTTCATAGCGTTATATAAAAAAATACACTCCCCGACTTAATACATGTGTGTAATCAGCGAATTTTTCCGTTGGTCTTATTTAAACCAAATCCGAGTTTTTTTGCCCTAATCTTCTTATACGCTTTCGCGGCTCAAAGTGCTTCCAAATTGAATAAAACGTTGATGGTGCCGTTCGAAACATCGAAATGGAAAGTGTGTAGGAAATAAGGGGTAGGGGAGGTGTAGGATTAGATGTTTTTAAACGTGACCCTCAATTCGGTAGAAAAAGCCATGTCGATAAGGGCTAATGGTAGGATGAAAAAAAGGATATTAAACGCAAATAAAAAAGATTTATCTCAGTAATGTTGTAGATATACAACCACTTTTTATTCGATGTTATTTTGATTTGATTATTGTTTATGTAGGCCAAGAGTCGGGTTTTTTTTTAAAAATCGGGAACAAGTATTTTTTTATATGTTCAAGGGTATCTTCTGAATGTAAATTCAAGGTGGCATCATGGGGGAGGGGGCTTCACTTCAGCTGCCATCTTGAAAAACACGTTTTATTAAATATCTCGCGAACCGCGCGTCGTACGACAAAAATTGTAGAAATCATTATTGTAGATAATAATATTTGCCTTCTTTTTTGTTTGAACCTTTTTTTTGTATAACGCATAGGTTTTTAATTATAGCGCCCCAAACTTTTTTCAGTATGGTTTTTGCTAAATATTTAGTTACGCTACATCGTAAGAATTGTCATTGTTATTCTTAATATTATTATTATCAATCAGTCGGTATTAAGCTATTTTTTCAATTTTTTAATTTTTCAAATTTAACGTGAATCTGAGTTTTTCGAAAAATCGCTAAACCGTTTCAATTGTTTCATTTTTTTCAAAATACTGTGTATATTCGTCTGCACTCTATTTTCTCTGTCTAAAATTGTTGTCGAAATCACTAAAAGAAAAAGAATTTTACGAATGTTACTTTAAATAAAAATTAAACATTTGATATAACATAAAAAGTGGCGCATTATTTTACAGAGTCTTATTTTTTTCGATGTCAACGAATATACAAAAAAAATACCTGTTCCCGTACTTTTTTGGTTGGTGCTCTTGGACTAATGTGTTGATAAAAAATATGTTTGTATACATCTAATCTAATGTATATTGTGGAAAATAATTATGTAGTTTTATTGCAAACAAGTTTTTAATAGTTGAAGTTGCAGTTTTATAGAATTTTTAGATACGTAAGCATTTTTTCTTATCAGTTTTTTGGTTTAGACGAAAACCTTTCGAAAAATAGTCAGAAGTTGATCTCAAGACGATGAAATGAACCCTTTTATATATTTTTGATGGGAGAGTTAATATCATCAACGTTAATAACATCAACGAACTATAATATAAGATAATATTTTCGTTTTTGCGAATTATTTTTAACTAAATACTCTTATTATTGTTATCTAATATGAAACAAATGAGACACACATTCCTTTAGAAACAGAAATATACGTACAATTTTAAATAACAATAGAAATTATTGAAAAAGGATTATTCGATTTTCATAAGTTAGGTTAGCCAACTTCTGAAAAGTTCAGGCAATAAGTTGAACCTTCGAGTTTAAAAGAAATTTTTTTGTTTACGTTCACTGAATTTCTTGCTCTCTTTGTGAACTCTGACAGGAAAGGTTGTCGAGAGGGGTATAAAGGTATTTCGCGAAATTTGTATATGGGGTCTGTCAGGAAGTTAGATTGATTACACCACCTTTATCATAAAACTGATAAAATCAAGAAATTCAGTCGTTACTAGGGAAACCGGTCCTACAGCATTCTCATTGATTTTATCCTTATAAGGATGGCATTTTCTGCATTGCGTTTATATAACTTTTAAATGATTAACACTGATATTATAGCTCTAGAAAACATTTGGTGTCGATATATCCTTTTTTTACGAATATTAGCGACAGAAGATTGAATTACCTCACATTAAATTATATTTAAATCATCATTATGACGTTCAATCTCTTAGATGATGGTTGACGCCTTGAGGATTACACCCCTTGTTCTTTTTGTTATAGTTTTTTATTGGTCCTGGCTCCATTCCTCAGCTTTCTCCGTTATTTTCTGTTTCTGCATTTCGCTTTCCAATCTACTATTTGTAGGATTCTAGTATCTTCTTTTCTGGTCTGCCTCTGGCTCTTGGTCATAGAGGCCTCCTCAGCGTTTCTGTAGGTTACCTTCTCATGATATGTCCTGCCAAATTTGGTTTTTGTGCTTTTATATACCTTACTAGCAATACCCGTCGCGTCTTCGTCCACAGTTCATTGATTCATTTAAAAATGACTTATGCATTCCATTCAATTTGGAAGTATTACCAAAACGCAAAACAAAATATTGTATCATATATAATTTATGTCAATATTGTGAACCACATTAGTTGTTTTGCCATCTTTTGCTAAAATAATTAATAATTAAACTTACGGAGAACTTACTCGTGAACAGGCTACATAAAATTGACCATGGGAGAAACAGTTCTGTATCAAATCGATTCCTGCCACTTTCAAAGATTAACCTTGTGATTTATTGATTGTAATAGCAAAACAGACTCTAATAGGGAATTGCATTATTTTAAATTGAAAAGGATAGTCTGAAGGTATAAAGGTATGAAGATGGTATGAAGACTGATTCCCCTCTTGCACATCCGGTTATAATTGTAGCTTCGATTACGTTTTTCTGAATAGCGTTCACACGTAGTCTCGTATCGTTGCACAGTTTAGGAAGATTAACATTTCGTAACAACATTATCGGTGTTCCAATCTTTAGAATAAGTCGGGAAATTTGGAGGAGTGAGCGTGTTTAGGAACTCTGATGGGTATTGCACAGCATTATTAACTTGTAACACCAGAATATATAAACCGAAACTCCATGCATTCTCCATCAAATTAATTCAACCCTTTTTAAAGAAATCAAAAAGAAATTTCCAAAAACGGAGTAATTAGTTTTTAGATATTCACACGGGATCCATTTCTAAAAAAGAAACGCTTGAATATCTCATGTCGTCATGAAGAATTGCTAAATATATGGTTCCTTAATAAAGATTTTTGTTCAACTCTTTGAACCTTTTCCGAGTCGAATTTTGAAAATCGCAGAAATTGGTTTTTAGGTATTTGTACGGAGAATGTTTTAGTGCAAAAACGAAGTCAATATCTCAATTAGCGGCCGAGAAAAACGAAAAAATCGAATTTGAAAACATACCCCGTTTTACCCCTTTAAAATCGAAATTTCGCAAAATCCTTTGTTAGCGCACCTCTACATACCGATATAAACAAACCCACAAAATTTCATGTCTCTATCTTTAATGCCTTGGCTGGGCGTTGATGAGTGAATGAATCAGTCAGTCAGTCAGTACATCCTCTTTTATAGAAATAGAGATTATATTTTCTGCTCTCAATTATTCTTTGTGCTAGTAAAGTTAACTTCAAATCTTCTTCCCTTCTTTTATGACTCTTGTTTCCATGGCGTGAGCAATTACTGGTCATATTAATGTTTTAAATATTTTTATTTTGTCTTTTTTACTAATATTCTTGCTTCTGAGTGCCTTACTATTGTTTCCAAATGTTAGATATTTTTTTTTATAATCCAGTTCTAGATAATTCAACTAGAATACAGTTTCAAATACGTATTTCTGTGTCTTTAGATGGTCCATTCCTCTTTGGTCTTGTCTTGGTATCTACATGTATTTGGTTTTCTTCTGGTTTACTTCAAGACTGACTTTTCCTGCTTGTTTTGTCAATTATACAAATAAACAAATATTCACAATAACATACATGAGCCGGTTTCCTTTGAATAACCAATTATATTTTCCAAGTTTTCATCTAGATTCACCGCTACATTCACTGAAATATCGTACTTCTTTCTGTGACTTCAAATTGTGTAAATCCGGTATAAGTTTTACAGTTAGATCTTCATCACAGGTTTTGTATTATATATTGGTGACTCATTACGTTTTAGAAGATTTTTTATGGGTTGAATTGCTATGACTAGGGCTGGGCAATCATCAAAAAATATAATCGATTATCGATTATTATATAAAATAATCAAAAATGATCGATAAATTTAAAATAATCGATAAATCGGAAATAAAGCTCCAAAAGAACGATTGTGGTTTGATTTCCAATAAAAACAAACCAAATAATGAACCAACAGAAGATATTTGGAATTCTGATATCCAATTATGTTGTCATAGTCGCGAAACTTTTTAACGACCTCAAGATTATCTTATGGATATTTTTATATTTTCCGATGAATCGATATTTTTCGATTATTTTCGATTAATCGATTACTGATTATTTTTAAAAATATATATCGATTAATCGATTATTTTTCTGTTAATCGATTATTCTGCCAACCACAAGCTATGACCCAAGCGTAGTTTTACTAATTAAATTGTTTGTGTTGCATTCCATATGTTTTTCCAAGCACTGGTCACAGATCGAGACGACGATATTGGAGAAACCTCGTCGACAGAATAATGGAAAATCGTTGGGGTAAATGGGCAAAGGATGAAGAAACAGCTCCAAGGAAACCTCTCGGTCAACATCACAGTGGATGGTATTAAAGCTGAACATCTACTTCTTCAAGAGGCTGAATGCTAGAATAAACAAGACTAAGAAAAGAGAAATAAGAAGAGGAAGAAGTCATGATTTATTTTTAGATAATTTTATTTTGGCTTAAAAGCTAATCTGAAGGTAGATTATTTGATATTTGGAACACATTCATAACAAAAAGAATAAAAAAAAAATGTTGTCGCTCCATTTGAAATTAGTTTTTGCGTTTTAAATTACTTAACAAGTACTAAAGTAACAAATGAAAAATGAAATTAGCCAGCTGCATCATTGGTGAACAAAAATAATCAAATTTGAATATCAGGTATTTGAATGGATTCAAAAATATATCTAAATATCAAAGTTATGATTGAAAATATGGAATCATAGATATATTAGACGTCAAAAATATCCGTACCCTTAGTTAAACCATAGAGAAAATCAAGATCAAGTATCTCCTTCACTAGATTAAAGCTAATGTAGAACAGTTTGCTGATTTGATACAGGCACAAAAAACTGTACATTTTTAACCTTTCATTATATAAATTGATATATCCCACGCTTCTTGGTGTGAAAATAACACTAATTTTTGTTCAATTTTAGTTTTATCTAATTTTCATCACTTAATTTGAGAGTACTTCACCACTAAAAGGTTTATTGGCCTGGATAATTTGCAATTCTCGTCTGATTTTAACGCACAAAACTAAACTCGATTTTAGTCCGTTAGTTACCATTGGCCTGTACATTTTTTGTCATATATTTCGGATATTCCGTGGTTTACTTATTGTGACCCAGTAGTCACTTCTATTTTATTAAAATGTTCAAGTTTCTGAAGAAATTAATTGTTGTCTTCTACTTACAACGCCTATCAGAGGTTCGCTATGTTCTGTTCGCTAAGTTCTGTTATTTTTAACTTCAATTTTTATTTGTAGTGCTCACAAAATTTCTATAATGAAAAAAAGAATGTAAAAAACAAGCCAACTCTTTTCTCCAACAGAAAAGTTTGGTGAGAAAGAGCCCAGCGAGATATAACCACCCAATGTTTTTATCTGGGAGACACAATTTGATTAAGAATGATATACATTCAATATGTACAACTCAAAAGAATAATAACTAAGTTTGTCCGTTCCGCTTGACTCCCTGTTTTCTTATAGTTGCTCCTATTGTCTCGAATATTCGAGAGCGTTCTTGCAATTTCATATTCGTCGCCAAATATTCAATCAAAGTAATGCATTCACATACTCGATCCACAGGAAGGTTAATTGTAGGCCACGATAAATAAAAAATGTGTAATTCGAGTCGATTAACACGCACTTACCGTTAGAAGTGGGACAAACATTCATAAGTAATATCAAGGTGCTCAAAATTTTGCAAAAATATCTTATTTAGCATTAAAAACGATGAAAAACAGTTGTAGGTTCAGTTTGTAGATAGCATGTGTCAATCTGTTAATTCGACATATTTATTAATGGCTGCTTTGATAAAGTAGAATGGGAATAGAATCTATTCAATAGCAAAATTATTGATAATATTGAGTTTAGTTCATATCAAGTCATCCATAGAGTATTTTTGAAAATAAAAGTAAAACTTTCACGTACCTCCCGTGAAGAAAATATTGCATGTTGCATATTCCCTGAACGTAACTTAAACTGGCTTTACGCTGAAAATCAGAAATATGGAGGTAATTGGATAACTTTATTACTTATACGGACTGCCATCACCACGTAACCCGACGCCGCTACATCAGCAAATCTAACTTCGTTAAAACTTGATTGAAACATCAAATGGACGTGTGAAATCCAAAGTCGGAAATAATTATTTGATTGGATATGAAAATTTTTGCATTGTAACAAATAATTTTAGGTCGCTTTCTAAAGCCTTCCTTTAATTAAATATTGGAAAAGTCAGATAATAATAATAATTATAGCTTGTCTCAATTGCGTCCAGGAAAATAACTTTTTAGCGCAAGAATAAAAAGGCAGCAGACGAGATCACTAAACGTACAAAGAACAACATGTTCTTTGAACGTTCTATGGTCTCTACGATACTTCCACAGGTACAGAAAGATCACCAGTGTGTATACACTGCTTTCATTGATTATAAGGAAGCATTTGATAGTATACCTCACTCATGGCTTGATGAGGTCTTGTATATTTACAAAGTTCATCCATCTGTTGTAAGCTTTCGACAACGATGAAAGAAAGCCAACAAACATACACCTGCAAACTCCAAACTCCATCAGTACTGAGAAATACCCATTCGAAGGAAAATATACCAGGGTGACACCTTGAGTCTTTTGTGGTTGTGACATGAGATGAATCTCATACCCACCAGGCTCAATGATACGAAGTATTAACGAAGTTTTAACATCTAAGCTAATAAAAATGCTAACTTTACCATCTCCCATAATCTCTACATGGATAACATCAAGTTATACGCAGCAAATGAGCCTCAAATCAATCACCTCCTTGATATATCATATGGAGTTTGGATTGTCTACATTACATTAATATCAAGAAAGGCATTAAAATGTACAACTACCCAAAAGAAATATCAGACAGATAATGGAAAACTGGTAAACCTACAAATACCTGGGATTTCAGCAGGCTAGGTTATGGAGAAAGAAAAAGAAAGAGAAAGAAATGGTTTATTTAAACAAAAATAATTACAATTTGTAGATAAAAGCTTGTAAAAACTATGTAACCATGAGTAACAAAATTATAGTTAATAGTAATAGGTTATAATTAATATATAAGTCCATAGCAAAAATTAAACCAGTATGCAGCATGTCCGGAATTAGACATTATTATTAGAATAGAAGTCGATTACAGAGTAGAAGACACTTTTCAGTTAATATACCCTCAAATTATTGCGAAACAAAGGAAAAGATGATATATACGGTAGAAACTCGATTATCCGGCCCTCAATTATACGGATTCGCGATTATCCGGACTATCAAGTGCGACCAATTAAATAATTAAGCAAAATTTCGAGCCAAGTTACAAAATGTTTAACATGTATACTAATCAATGTAATGTAATGTGATCAAGGCTTTCAGATTATGTCGGATGACGAAAAACATATTACAGATAAATGAACAGCAGGAAATGAAACAGAAGAAAATCTAGACGTGGAAAATGATGTAGGACCATCTCATGATGAAGCACTTCAGTCTCTGGAAACATCTCTCAAATGGTTTGAAAAACAAACAGGAAGTGAGTTTACTACAGCTGAAACAAATTCCTCATATAGCAGCAATGAAGAGAAAATGTTGAATAAGTCAAATGTCAATTACAAAATATTTTAAGCCAAATTAAACTTATTTTATTTCACAAAACCCGCTTTTCTTCATACATTCGATTATCCGAATCCCTAACAACAAGTTTCCACTGTATTTGATTTTAATTGGCAAGCGATTGTGCATTTTCTTTGCGTTGTAAAATATTGAGCACTTAATTAATTCTGAACGTGGAGTAGGTAGGGAAAGGTCGTGTTCCGCGTTTCTAAATGGATAGCCGTGCAACGATCTTCCTGAAATTGGAAAAACGTGGTTACGAATTGGACAAACGGATTCAAAAATGAATAAGGAAGGAAAAGTCAGAATTTTTATTCTTTTGAAGAAGTCCCTATAGTGAACCCTGCTGTTTCGTCAGAGTAAATAGCTAACAGCTCCCTCAAAATTCGCTCAAAGTGAGTCGCACCACACGTACCCCAGAAGGAAAGAGCATATCGGAGATGCGACTCAATAATATCAAATTAACTGTTAATTAAGAGGTGGATAAGTTCAGTTCTTTGGAAACTGATCTCAGTGCAAAATGGTAAGATAAGGCGGCAATATGTCCCATTTCATAGTTTACCACTGATGTCTAGATAGACAGAGAATATTACATTCGCACAACAACTTAAGTGTGTTTAGGTCACTAGATATGGTACAGGATTACTCGAAGAGAAACTAGAGTCGTCTGCAAATGGATATATTTTACCACTGATGTCTAAAATATGGCCTAGTACTGAGCCTTGAGACTCCACATTCTATGCAAGATGACATCGTTGTATCAACCCTTACAAGTTGACTTCTTTTGGTAAGGTATGACTTGAACCACGCTAGAGGTGTTCCCCTGAAACCGTATTACTGCAATTTCTTGTGTAAATTATTATGATTAACACAATCGAAAAATCACAAAAAGTAGTTGCAGTGGAATGATGGCTGTTTAGGCTAGAGTACAAACCCATTATTAAGGAGGAAGAATATAACATCATTTGTACATTTGTTACTTTAAAATCCAAATTGAAGGGTAGTAAGTATTTTATATTTAAACAGAAATGATAAAAGCCTCTTTTTGACCAATCTTTCTATGATCTTAGATGACTTGGGAAGGGGTGCAATTGGACGATAATTCAGATAAAACAGAAGAACAAAAAAAAGTTGAGGTGGTAAGGTGATTTAATATGCAATCGGGCAGACTCGAAAATATTTTTGATATATCATAAGCTGGAAAAAGCTAGAATCCAGGAATAATATACAAAAAAAGTAAACTCACACAAGAAATGGGAAAAATTGCAAGAAAACAGAACTAGGAGGTATTCAGAGATTAGTACGAACAATGATGACGAAGAACAAGAACTACCACCCGATCTCATCTACTATTGGAACAACATTATCCTGGGAAGGGAGATTTGACGATAAATTTCACTTTGCTTAACTTGATTTGCATTTGCAAAACGAAACACAGATCTGTTTTCGCAACACATCAGCAGTGGCAATCTGAAATTAGCCTAAATTACTTTTACTATGTTTTATTGTGTTTGAGTAAGAGTAACTGCCGCCCTTGTTCGGACATCTGCGATCACAACGCCACCACTGGTAGAAATAGAAATGGAACTTTCATTGTGGGTGTACCTCGTATAATTAAAAATTGATATACCTCTAAAGACTTATAAATAAACGTGGAAAAAGATAGATTATCAAGTCAGAGTTGTAATAATGTGATAATGTGTTTAAGAAAATTTTATAACTATATTTCTTTATGCAAAAATGATGATACTGCATTTAATTGTTTAGTGAATTTTTAAGACTTTTGTTTTGTGAAAAAATATTGATTTATCCTCGTCACATCTCAACAGATATGTCACAATAGAGAAGCTTGTAGTTTTACAAAGCGTTTTTTAGTGAAAAATGACTTCGAAAGTTCAAAATGGCATTCTTATTTTCTCTACACTGCACTGCATTGCTATCGAGCCACGAGGTAAAATTAGAAGCAAAGAAATAATTGATGTGGTTAATTTCGTTACGTTCGTACAAAATTTGTCACAAAAATAGACTTTTCCAATTTATAAACTTTAATTTCAATTGTCCGAAATACAACTACTGTATACTAATAAAATGAAAACTGAAAGCAATAAAAGCTATTGCATTGTGCACTAACTACCCCTGAAAAATGTCATTTAGTACTTCTAATTTTGAGAGAACAATGTTAATATAGACCGAAATTAGTTATATAATGCAATACGGTCGCGCACTAGAAAATACACAGGGGCGTAACTCAAATTTTTTAAGCAATGCAAAATATTAATGAAACTTATCATTTGGGAGGTTGGCGATTTACATTTTTCCATATCTTTCGAGACTTCTTAGTCTGCTGATGAGTTGTCCTCTACTATTTTTCCGATTCGTTCTATTATACGATCAATATTCTCATCTCATTTTATTTCTTCATCTAATATCTAGTCACTGATACCTCATTTATATCCCGTGTTTATCTAATGTCTTCTGTTCTTTCCTCATTTATCAATTTCTTTATGTCTTATCGTGTCCACTGCTTTCAATTTATACAAATTTGTTTTGCTTATTTCCAAGATATTGTATGTGCTGTTATTCTGATCAGCGCAAGGGCGGGCACATTCTTTGTAATGATGTTTTTCTTAAATTTTCACTAATTTTTCTTCTCTTTTACATTATTATCAACTATTTTATTGGAAACTAATGAATTATCCTTGTCTTCCTCACAATTCTACTCTGCAATAGTGTCGTTCTTAGGTATTTTTCTTTTCTTTCACTGCTCCTACTGTAAAATCTGGATAGTTGAAAATATTGAAGATTTCTAAAGTTAAGAGTTTGATAAGCCACCTCACGAGGATCATCATGAAACTCTATACATAGACTATTGATGATACGAACCAGGGATAACTTTGTTCGCTAGATCTCATCAAGATCTATCTGTGTGTGAAAAGTCATGATGACTGACGCATTCGCAGAGGAGTTTCTGTGAAAAAAATGTGCAAATACATCATTTTTATCAAGAATCAATTGAATTTAATCAGTAGATGGCAGCGGTGCAGTACTACACTTTATCTATTGCAGAGTATTCAACTTTCATTTGAAATCCTAACCTAACCTAACCTAACTTAACCTAACCTTAAAAAATCATTGAATTTTCATTTTATCTATTGATTTTTCGTGAAAATATTGCATTTGCATAGTTTTTCCACAGAAATTCTTCTGTGTATGCGGGTGATGGATACAAATACCTTAGAGAAGTTTTTCTCCCATTTGAGTGATGCCAAATTAAAGGACGGTATTTTTATTTTACCACAAATAAGAAAATTGCGGGACAATGACAATTTTGCAAAAAAACTCAGACAGGAACTTAGAGTATGGAAGGCATTTGTTAGTGTAGTAGGGGATTTTTGGGCAACAATATGGATCCAAACTACCAACAGTTAGTTGATGAACTTCTAGACGCCTACAAATCTCTTGGTGCTCGAATGTGATTGAAAATTCATTTCTTCCATTCCCATCTGACGTTTTTTCCCGAAAATTTGGGATCTGCAGGGCGAAAGGTTCCACCAAGATATCAGAACAATGGAAATTCGGTATCAAGGACGATGGGATTCGGCCATGATGGGTGATTACTGTTGGTTTTCAAAAAGAGAAAGTGGAACCCCTCATAAAAAGAAAAATTAGAGCTAATTGATATTTAAAATGATTTTTTTCTGAAAGTTTTTGTTTCTAATAGATGGGAGGCATGTTTATTAGATGTAAACTATAAATATTTTCAACATATATGATTTAAAAAGCGCAGATTATTTTTTCAATGAATAATAAATATTTTAACAATGAATATGTATCTATAAATGTAACAAAAGCCTTACGTGTTATTATTTTTCCCATATTTTCGTAGTTGTACTACAAAAAACTATTTTTTTGTCGACCAGTTATATAATTTTTAGTCAACTTGATGAATGAAGTGAAAAAAACATCTCAATATTACTTTCTAAACCCTCCAAAGATATGCCTCTGAAGTCCACTGCGCAAGAATACTATCGTTGGCAGCTGCTAGTTTGCCATTTCGAGTTTTACGTAGCACAGGGCATCCGCAATAAACTTCATAAAATAAGAAATATTGTAATACCTTTCTGGTAAACAGTTTTCAATTTGTACGTCATATACAGAAGTTTATATTGCGCCATGTTGGCGTACGTAATAAAATCTCGCGTTCGTTTATTCGACTTTTTTGTATTCTACAAGCAATGCTGAAGCCACAAAACTACCAGCTAAACAGAATATTTAACGTTTGATCAGATAAAGAGATCCGCTTAAAATGTTTGCTCATATGGAACATGGAATATTGAGGAAAACCTGCGAACTCTAAAATTGAGGAGACTTATCATAAATATTCACTTCATATCTAGATATCTATATAGGAATATGATTATCAATTATTTCTTTTCTTATTGCGAATTGAATCATTCAATTACGTGTTTAATACAAATATTGAACTGTATTTTATTTAAAGAACATTTATAGACTTCTTTATCAATATTGAAATATCTAATAGATCATAATGTCAAAAGTAAATGGCTAACCGCTTTCGATATCGTTGAATCGCATCAGAGCAATCCAATAGTTTCTCCTACGAATATTTCTAATTGAATTGAAAAAAGCGAAAGAACCACTCAACTGCTTACCATCAAATTATTCATCCAGGTATGATTCAAGTATATCTTTCATATATTATTCCACTTTAATTAAAATGTTTGATGACAGGTCGTGTACCAAGAAAAACACAGTGAAAATAGTTAGCAACCACAACATTAAGTCTAAAACACGCACGTATATACTGGAAGATCATTATGAATCCCAAATATGGAAAAATTGTGAATGAGAACTCTTCATACAGACCAATATGTTTGTTATCAATTATATCAAAACTTCAGGATCAACTAGAAGAGCACTAATACAAAAAGAGACATTTTCCTCCACAGTAGAAGCTCAAACTACTTTTAACTTGAACAATATAGCTTACTGCTATCATCCTAAATCAGTGAAAGAATGTTTCGTGTGAAAGGCGATGATCATTGTTCAAAATGAACACCGATAAATACTGGTGTGCCACAAGGTCGTTTCCTGGGACCACTAAGACCCTTGATATATCAGTAACAGAATAAATCACAGAAGCGAAAATTGCCGACGACATATGTGAACTAATATTTGATAAAATTGTACAAGAGATTATGAAATACTCCAAGAAGTATTAGATTAAGTAAATATCTGGACGAGAAACTGGAAAAAAATATTAATTATTCCATATGCAAATAATGCTATGTACTTTTTAAATGAACCGCGGAAATATTTGAGTTTTGCCACGTACCATCGAGGGCGCTGACGTTGAAATACCGCTGAATAACAACTAATTGGTATTTCTTCTTAGGGTTTGTTCTGTGTAGAGACCTCCACAGGTTCTTAGGAACTGAAATGGTAGCAAATGGGACAAGATATTTGCAAGAAATGATGACAAGATGCTGATCCAACGATATTGTAATGGTAACAATGCACAACCACAGCGGTTTGTCTAATAGCCAAGACAGAACAAAACTGAGAGAACCTCCCTGCGTCAAACTCGGTAAAACAAACATATTGCTTGTTAATATTAGCTCTAGATTAATTGTAGATGAATTTTCAAAAAAATTCAAATATTGAAAATTGATGATATTATTATTTTTATCGAAAGAATATTTCACTAATCATACTTTGTTTCTTCTGTTAGTACATTTTAACTCTATGTATAAAATACATACTGCTCATAATAACCGGAAAAAAGTTGGGAATCTCATTTCTGTATAAATTAGTATTTCCGTTCGTACTCTTGACTAATGTTTCTACCATCCCTACCCATTAAAATCATCAGAAGGCATCCAAGCATGAAATGTAAATTGCAATACGTTACCCCATAATTACGAGTTAATGCAAATTATTTTCAGGACGATGTATAGGAAATGATCGCTGTTACTCTCCATCTCCTTCAATATTGAAGCATAATTAATTAACTTATGGACGCGATTGAGAAAACATTCGAAGATTATATAATAACGCTGTATTTTTTCAAATTTTGATACCCTCAAGACTACAGCCATTTTACATTATCTGTAACAGTCCAGGACACTTAATATAGTCTTAATACAGTTGATTTTGGTACTTTGCCCCAAATGAATTCAACAGTTGAAGCGTTCCTCTACCTTAACATCATACCAAAGTCAAAATAAAGTGGCTACTGTTACGTTGTCGTGCGCGAAAGTTAATTTCCCTCATTTGGAATTTACAAATGTTTTACCATTTCCAGATCTAGCCGTGGCCCATGTCCCCAACAACTATTTGGTTAAACTCCACGTTTTTTGTTATGGCATTCAAAATGTTTTCCTCAATTTTATCTTTAGTCACTTCATTGTTCATAGTCCTGGATAGTCTCTTCGTAATCTTTGTCCAGTTACTATGAAATTTAGGTGTTCCGCGATGGTTATTTTGTTTAGATTTCAATATCAACATCGTAGAAATCAATTTAGCTATACATATCTCAAAATAGTTGTAAATACATTCGTAGTCTTGCTGGATAGAAATTAATCATGTATTTTGGATATTCGTGCTTTCCTCTGAATTCTAGACTTAGGATAAAATATTTTCTTTGTTTTTGCCAATTGATGGGGATCATCAAAGGCATGAGACATATTCTAGGATACACCAAAAAACACCGGAAGGAGATAAATTCAATTTTCTTGTTCGTCGAACATAATTCAACTTTCAAATAGTAACGGAAGGGACGAGTACAATTTTCAATGACATTAAATTATAAATATAGTGGATAAAACAAATGAAAATAAAATTTCATAATAACAGATGATTAGATAAATCTAATAAAACTGTTATTCCAGAAACAGAAGATTATAATAAGAGAATGATGAAATTATTGAATGATAACACAACTTACGAACAAATTAAACAAATTCATATCAAAAACAAAATAATAATCTCATACGATATTGGAAAGAACAATTTTTTAATTAGTCATCAGATACAAAAAATTGAAAATTCCACACACCCTAAAATATATGGTATGCCAAAACTACACAAACCTCACATTTTTCTTTAATCAATTGTTTCAAATATATCAAAATCTTCTCTATGTATTTATTTCGTTAGATTTGTTCTTATAAACAAATATTCCTATTAGAATAGTTATAAAAGATATATTAATGGGAAATTTAATGAATATTCAGATATTCCTGAAAACGAATTCATGAAAGCTATATAACTAAAACATACAACAACATACTCCAAATATGGAAATAAAATATATAAGAAAATCGATGGTGGCGCTATGGAAGCTTCCATATCAAGTATTATAGCACAATTAGAAATGGAAAATATTGAGGAAAATGTCTTAAGCAAACTTAATACAAATGTTTTTCTCTTTTATTTTTCCATTATGATGATTGCATTACTGCTGTCCTAAGAAATTAAAATAGAAATATAAATGAAAAATTCCATCCTATCAATCATAAAAAACTTGAATTCAAAATCGAAATGAAACAAATTAATATAATTAAATTTCTTGACGTCACATTGTATAGAACTAACAATAACATAAGAACAGAATGATATACAAAACCAAATTGGTCCTCAATTCATGTTATCCTTTATCACAGAAAAAATGAGCGATAATAAGTTTGGCTGATACATCAACTATCAAATCCTGAATTTAGATACTTAACTATTCAAAAAGCAATAAATGCATTGAAGAAGATAGTTATCCGAAAAAAGGATAAATTGATACTATGAGCAATTAAGAAAACCAAACATAAAACTTTTCTCCTCACCATATGTACAAGGACTTTCCCAACAACTATCGGATTATTTCTATAAATATGAAATTAGTAGAAAGTCATAAAGGATATAATACATTATTAAAATATTTCACTGAACAAAAATCTGAACCATCCGAAAAGAAAGAAATTAATATCAAGTACCTTGTAATGATTGTGATGCTGACTACATAGGGCAGACATCGCAGTATTTAGAAAATAGACTGAAAGCTCATCAATACGATAAAAAAAATAAAACTGCTTTAACGAACCACGGAATATCAGAAAAAACATACATTCAATTATAGAGATTCGAAAATTCTTTTATTTTTATAAATAAAAACGAGTTAATATTGATAAAAAAGACCTAAATAATTTACGTAAAATTTATAGTTCTCTTTTATAAATTTGATATGTTGATGTAGAAACTAATTCTGATTTCATTTTTATTTATAAATTCATGATGTATTGATTTATATAAATACGCAAATTGTCTGTGTCAAATCATATTTTGGATAATGACTGAAAGTAGTCGAAACGTCATTATTATATGCTTCTAAACGAAACTATAATGGATAGAGACTTTGAATCAAGATAATTTATCAGCGAAACCATATCAAAGAGGTTTATGAAGTAAGAAGTTGAAGAAATAAAATTTCCAACGTAGAAAAATACAATACCACATTATCCAGAGCTAATAAGCTCCCCTACTATCTGAATTATAAGCGAGTTGGGACAAAATTTTTCTGGTTTTGCCCTTTTTCAAAAAAAGTGAAATTGCCCCATTCGCATAGTAAACCATTTGTGGTCATTGGAAGATTGCATTTTTTGTTTAAAATGCCTGTGAAATTGAGCTTGATAATATTCAGTAATTAAAAAACATATTATTCATTCAATAAAATTCTACTCATTGTCATAAACACAGTCAACGAGAGAAAAAAATACGCTTTCAACAGTAAATCTTAATAAAAGCTAGTTGCTACGGTCCATAAATCTGAAAAGGTTAGACGCGATTCATAAAAAACCGTTTTAGTAACTTTTATTAATATTAATGCCGAAAATAAAAGAGCGAGATGGTGTTGGGAACGTATTGCGAAAATAAAAACTTAAATCTAATGGTTTAGAAATAATAAAGTATCGTGGACATGTTTTTTTTTTCTGATTTCCAGGAAAACGAAAGTTTTTTATGCGCGGCGAGATAGCGTCGAACTGTAAAAAGTACAAACACAAATCACACGGTTCTAAAAGGGAAAAAACGAACAACAAATAACTAATCGCCACATAAAAATTTACCCTTAAATTTAGGGTATTTTTACAAGGTGTGATGGAAAGTAAGGTGAATAAGTTATAACAACGAAATCACCATGTGATTATAACTCGTATCATAAGACCTGAGATACTATACTATTCTAGATAGGAAGGAATTTACTCAACAAATACAAGAAATTGAATGAATCTACCAAAAATTATGAGAATAATTATTTAGAAGCGTTTAGAGATTGGTTATAAATCATATCAATTCCCTCAGTTAAGAAAGCAAATATATTAAACTTTGATAACCGTAGAACTGGATGTACATGGGTAGTCATACTGAAAATATTAGAACTAGAATTTGAAACTGATTAATTTAGGCGCTCAGCAATCCAGCCATTGTACCCGAACCCCATAAAGAACAAATCATGTGTAATTTCAAATCCTATGACATTTAGTTTCTTTTTTTTACTTGGTCTACAATACAGCAGAGCGTTGGTAATTTGAGGGATCGAAATGATTGTATACATCCATCTAACTACACGGGTTTTAGATCTTTTGTCAACCATTCATATGCATGCTCAAAACTGGTTATCAATGTATCAATGTAGTATCTTCCGTTGATTTTTTTATCTAATGTAACACCTATCTATGTAACACTAAGATCAGGTACTCGACCTGAGAAACTGAATTCTAATTTAAAGATCGAGGGAGCTCTCGTAGAGAGTTTCGTATATAAACAGCACCATTTCAATCTTGATGGCATTAACCATCAAGGATTTGGACTTGCACCTTTCTTAATGAGATTGGGAGTTTTCTGGATCTTATTTTCATTTTCATCACCTTGTATCACAATTGCAATGTTGGCAGAATGGTAAACGGCGTACACCACTAACCTTTCCAGTTCAACCAGCAGGTTGCCAATAGCCATAGTTTACATAATGAGGAAGGATATCCATTTTTATTTAATGAGCCTCTACGTTGCCGTAATATTCAGTCAATCAATTCAATTCCTATAGAGCATAATTGGTTTATATTTGTGGTGACCTGTCTCTCGGATGTATATCACTACGCCTTCTCCAACGATTCAGCTGACTGGTAAATATGTTGTACCTTCTCTATTTGTTTCTAGACATACATAATGAGAGATATGAAACGAATAAATTGTAGAAAAGAAGACAGAGTTGGTAGATTGATACGAATATCCAGTTTTTAATTTTATATGATGAGAACATAGACAGATGACAAATGACAGCTGACAGTGTCTTGTGTCTAATTTCACCACTGAAGCACACCACATACTGAAGCATACTGTAATTCAATTTTTTCGTAATACGTTAGCGATATACAAAACACTACAAACTAATTAGAACCAGTTAATTTGGATTTGATTTTTTAAAAACGATGAAATCGATGTCTTCACAACGATACTTATTCCACAAAACTTGGTTAAAAGCAATTTAAAATCAATTAAAAAATAAATTATTAGTAATGTTCCAATACAGTTTTTACGAATATCAGTGTTTCTCAAACAAATCACAAATGTTGTTACAGAACAAAACCTAAACATCAGCGTTTTTAATCCATTCCCACATCTGGGATTAATTCGTGCTCTCGGTATTTTCGCGTAATAAATAACAAAATATAATTTCCGCAAAGACCACGATGACATTAAAATGTCACGCCCTCCGTGACGCAATCCCGCCAAAACAATTCAACATGCACCCTTTCTGTTGTTCTCTCATAAAATTTTCACTTTTAAATACGAATCGTGGTCGAGGAATCTGCTAGAAATTACACTGTATCTCTTTAATATAGTGAGGAGGCTTATTTAAAGAAACAGTATGATATACACGTTACACCAACGCAACTATTACAATTTTACAGATTAAAGTATGTTGAAAATATCACAGTACCTACTAGAAACATATATGAAATCCCATCTACCGTAGCAACCTCTATTTCAAGAAGAACATTCCATCAGGACAACATAGTATGATATTCAATACCTACTATAGTCTTCATAAAAGTACCTAGCAATGCGTCACAATCAAATTTTCTGCGATTGGACGACTAAAACTTAAGTAAAGTGTTTAAAGTATTTTATGATGATTCTATGAACCGTGCACAAGTGTTTCGTTGTCAGAAAATGTTCAAGGAAAGCCTTTGAAGCTGAAGCTGAAGCAAAGCCGATCAAGGAGCACCTAATACTAACGCGCATTGTGTACACGCCCCAATCTACGAGATCATCATTTAATGGTTGCAGATGAACTAAGTATTAATTGTAAGCTATCGCGCAGATTTTAACTCAATGTTTTGCGACGAGACAGCTCTGTGCAAAAATGATTGAGAAAGATCTTTAGGAGGAGTAGAAATAACATCGAATGTTAATCGCAATACTATTTGGAAGAGGCAGAAAGTAATTCTACGTCGCTACGCCAGAGTAGACAGCGGGCGGTACAAGCATGAGCAAGTTACGAGTGGAAACGATGCCCATAAGCTTTTTTGACAGCCCCGAGATCATCCATAAGGAGTTCGTTCAACCCAATAGTTGAGTGTGACGTTATTTTTAGTATCCAGTCTTACCATAGCCACCCTACCATCGGAGCTTCGTCCTGTCACTTTTTTCTTTTTCTTGAAATCGAAAACCTCGTGAAAAAAAGGCATTTTGTGTTATGCGGATATCCGAATAACTATAACAAGGGCGCTGACAGAGACTCCACTGAAAAAATTCTAGATTTCTTGAAAAAATCACTGGAATTAGTACAGTAGTGAGTATTCCCGCAGACATGCATAATTTTATCAAATCTACTTCTATTAATTGCATGGAATAAGAACTGAATTGGTGGAAGAAAATATGATCTCACCTTTACAATTGGTCACTATGCTACAGATAAGATCCTCGAAATTACTAGTGTGAGAAAAGTTCCTTGAAGAAAAAAGTCTTTTCATAATATTATAGTTTTTAGAACCAAACAAAAAACTCTAAGATTAGTAACGATTATATAAGATTAAATTAGTCACAAGCTACAAAAGGTGGAGGAATAGAATAAGTCCAATTTAAACTTAACACAAATATCTCCAAGAAATAATATTAAGATATACCGCAAAATCCTTAGGTATCTGTCATTTGGTATTTAACTATAGGGATGTGCCAGTCTACAAATCATTCGACGATTTTAAAACGAAGCAATGAAAAACATGTTTCATATACTTTGGTATAGTAGCCTCTCTAAGGATCTGAACTGTTGACAAACGATTTAACCATTATACAAATATCAACATAAATAAGCTTCTGGAGCCTGCCGTAATAATAATAAGACTCAAAAAGATTGAATCGTTCAATTTGTTCAAGTGAGATTCTTTAAAGCAGAGTAGAAATTTTACGTTTTCAGATAGTATTCGCAAACTGTACATCATTGCATGTGGTTTTGTAATCTGCATTTGATACTCTTTACTAGAGAAAGATGCATTTTTCTCTTGGATTTAATGGTTTATTCTGAAAAAGCAACAAATTTACATTTTGGGCGAAATTCAACATTTTGTTGTTAGGGAAGATATGGAAAGAACAAAATCGAAAAAACTTAACACTAATAACGTGTATTTCCTCCTCTTGCATTGATGACTGCTTGAAGTCGGCGCGGCATACTTTGAATTAAGTCACATTCTGGTTGATGTTATTCCATTCCTGCAACAGAAATCTTCTCAGCTGGGCAGTTCTTGGTGCTGGTGTGTGTCTGCGAATCAGTCATCCCAACTCGTCTCGGAAAGAAAGGAGTAACATGTTCTTCTAGCACCTCCGTAATGTACCTGTGAGAGGTGAGGGAACCATTTTTCATGAAGACCAACTCTTTACAAGCTTGTGCAGTGATTCCCGCCCACATCATAAGTGACCCAGTGACAAATGGAAGACGCTCGTCAATGCAAACTTCAGCATATCTTTCTCCACACTCGTCGACGTCTATCTGGCCCAGTGAGGCAAAAACGCAACTTATCTGAGAACAATACCCAGCTCAAGTCATTCCAACGAATGTGATCTCTGGTCATTGTCAATCTTACAGTCCGATGATGGCGTTGTAACGGGGGACCTGCAGCCATCCTTCTGCACGAGTCCAGCAGCATGAAGTCTTCTTCTAACGGTCTATTCACTAACGTTGTCATTTCTCACTTCTTCCAACTGATTTCGCAGTGAAACCACAGTAGCTGTCCTATTCCTCAAACTTCTAAACACCAAAAAACGGTGATCTCGTTGAGTGGTAACTCTTTTTCGCCCAGATCCTGGTCTTCTAGTGATCAGGTCAGTCTCCAGAAAGCGCTGGTATACCCTTTGCATACCACAAAGACTAGCACCAACAATTCTTGCAGTTTCACGTTGCCCCCGGTCATCCTGTAACAACGTAACAATTCTTGCCACAACAATCGGATCTAAAGGCATTATGGACCGGTTAAATCACCCCACTTTGGTGGTTTTACACAAAGAATCAACAGTAAACTGGAAAACAGTCAAGGGAAATGTGAATGTTCAATTAGCGTAAAGGCAAATTTTTCATCAAAGTCGTACTCTAATACATCGAATGACAGCTGTCAAGTCTTGGAAAAAAATTGCTTTAACGCCTACTAATCCTTATCACTATTGACGCTAAAATTATTCGCAATTTCTGAAGTGAACTGTATTTTTGGCTCGCCAGTGTATAAAGATGTTGTTGAATAGAGTGTAGTATTAACACAATGCAATGCAAGTGTAGTAGAAAAAATCTTCATTGCTCTAATCTAATCTCATACATCATTTTCAACAATTCATAAATCTTCTGCTTCTCTCACCTGTTTGGAATGAAGAATCGATTATTAATTAACAACTAAAGTAGTGATTCTAATGTCTATATCTATAATAATATTCTTGTAGCATATTATTAGATAAGTTCCGTAATTTTTAATCTCAAATAATAAGCAACAAAAACTTCCTTACACAAGCTACGTTACTATCAGTAAACCTGCCCTACATCTCCATGAATGAGTTTTCACGCCTGAAGTCAGAAAATTGATGTAAATATTTGAAACACAATCAGGTTAGGATGGCGTAGAATTTTCCTTAAGATCTTACGTTCGCCGAGACGAGTCCAGCGTTAATTTTAATTCGCGTCCCCCTGCTACCGCCTCATTAAAATTTAATTTCCAGATTGATGGTTTTGGAAATTGAATTTCACTCGGAATAATATATCTGAGAAGAGGCAGCCAATGCCACAAAAGGAATTTTTGATCGTGTTTCAGTTTCTGAAGTTTGGGAGTCGCCAAAGTTGGGGGCTTAACTAACTTGGAAGCACAAAGGACAATCTGTTTGATTGAAACTTAATAACAAATATTTCATACAATGTAAGAAAGAGTAGGGAAAGAAGGTTTGAGGTTCGCAGAATTTCCCTGTAGTTCATTTATTCTAATTACTCTAATTTACAAATAGTGGTCAAGGGCGACAATTTGAAAAAATCTTATCTGCACACCTTCTCTTAATAAAAAAACTATAGACAAATATGAATTATCAGATGAAGTGGTTGGTTTTGCAATCATGTTTATTATGAAACTGATTTACCAGTGCTGTAGCTCTGATTTGCTAGACTAAGTGATAAAAGATCCTCAATTTGAAAGTCTCTTATCAATAGAAAAGCTGTGATTCCAAAAATTTTTGGAAAAGAATTACTTGAACAAGCATCATTAATAAAATCCAGAAATATGAACATTTATGTGTTTCCTCAGTGATTAGGAAACTAACTCCTTTTTAATCTGGTTTCAAAGTAGTTCATGGCCGATCCACACATTCATAGAACCAATACTCTAGAGAGAGGGCTAAGCAAGAGGTCAGCGATATATAAATTACCTGAGTAAAATGATTGAAATTCTTACAATCTTGAAAATAAATAACAACATAGCGAAGACCTTGGGAGTAGTAGTAGCTTCGTAGTTTAGAATCTCTTGATAAATTACAAGGTAAAGAAGACTTGTGTAGAATTCAACCAATTCCACAGTCCCAGTTAAAGCAGGTATCGCAAGTAAATATAGAATTGGACCATTCTTTCCAGTGGGAGCGAGTATCAGACACGATATTGCGATCAGCACTAGAGCAGGATCAGTTGTTAATGAGATGCGAAGCGATGGAGGTTGGGCGGCCAAAGATGATTTCCCTCGCTTTTGACGTATTCAATATTTTCACTATGAATCTCATGTTTATTTTTCATTTATTGCGATCATTTGAGAACCAGTTTCTATTGTTTAAATTCTATATCGATGAAGTGTTTTTCATCTACCCAGTGTTTCAAAACCCTAGACATCTTAGAAATCCCCCCTTAAGAATTAATAAATAGTTTAAAAACGAATAGTTACCAAATTGATAAAAATGTCATTAAGAGGATAAGAATATCCGGCAGAAGAATCAAGATAGTGATGGAAATGGAGCTAAGGACATAAATGATAGCGATAAATATGAATATCATAGTACGCAAGCATGAGATGAAGTTGATTGATTCTTATTGAACAAAAATTTCGTATCAAGGGTAGCTATTTATCATTACTTATTTATATTATGAAATTTTTCATGTGTTTTCAATTATAATAATCGTTATTTCGGATAATTAATCCACAATGGATAAAAAAATATATCGCAATGAAAAATTTTGGATGTGGCTACTGACGTCAAGAATGGAACAAATATTATTATCACTATAAATGGTTTTTTGGCGACGAGCAGCAGGAATTTCGAAGCTCCAACAAATTCCAAATATCACAATACGAGAAATGATGAATGTTAAGAAAACCGTACTGGAAAATATAGAGGAAAAGCAGCTCAGCTGGTACGGCCAGTGCAGAGGATGATTTTGTATAGAAAACCAAAATAAATAATTAGCCTACTGGAACGTCTTAAACAGGAAGAGACCGAAAATGATCAGGATAAAATCAAAATCAAAATACAGGATTCTCTACTCTCTACTATTCACCTCTGAAATAATTTCGAAACTGTATTCCGCCGTTCTTCAAAATTTCCTGGCTAATGCCTTGACGAATATTAAATCACGACTCCTCTGAAGAGTGTTATGTAAATCGACCTTTTTGTCGATATTAACATCCCCATTGGCTCGCAAGAAGAGAGTGTAACTACTGACTAGTTTCGAAGTTATTACGTCTCATCAGAGCATTTAAAATCGTATTTCCTTTATTAACGGTTCTTATTGTTCTTGCTTAAGGTCGATAACATGTCAGTGTATTTAAAATTTGAGTACATTTTATTTAACTATATCCAATTTAAAAAATAACAAAGTTTTAGAAATGTAATCATCATCAGTCATAACTATCAATGAAAGACAGTTTTCAATGGCAAAGTCAAAGAAAATGCTATTGCCGTGTAAAATTTAAGTTAAATATTTATGGGTACTAAGCTATTGGGGTCTCTAGTCTCTAGTATGAAACAAATAACAGTTTGACTCCCATAAACGCAATACGTTTCATACACAGCACGAATTTTTTTAAATGTATCCGTTTTATCGATGGTGTCCAATTTTCGCGACAAAAAATTTTAAATTTACATAATTAATAACTTTATTCGAGCAACGGTTATAAATTCATAATTTTCAAATCAAAATATTCCGAAAACGGTATACAGTATCGAGTTTTAACAAGAATACCTTTTTGGTATGAAATTAAATGATGTTCAAGTTCAAAATTTTGCATTAATAAATCTAATATTGAAAAAGTTATGTTCAATATTACTTGGTACGCACCGTGTAACTAGAGCTCTCTATGAGAGAAAAACATATAAACGAATTAATTGGATGTATCAGCTTCCAAAACATATTCGTATAAAATTTCAGTAAAAGGTATCCAGTAGTTGTGGCAAAATCGTGAAAAATGTATACATAATTATTGTTTTTTCAACGCCCTTTACCTTGAATACGGATGGCGTTACGAAAACTTTTTACTGAGCAGATATTTTTCAGTTTTATATGTATCCTAGAGGCGTGAGCACCTTTTTTTGATATACCCTTTATATATACATAAATTCTCGAGATTTCTACGTATATATACTATCCAAATCCTGAATTCGCTTGAGATGCTTGTTTTCATGAAGAACCCAGTATGGATTACCCTATAAACAAGCATGGCATGTATGTATTTCCTTTTTTAAATATTCAGTATACATTCTGACCTAATTTACTGACATCGTTACACGCCAAACAACTGTCAGAAATAAAATACGAAGCGTTATATATGTAGTTTGTATCCTACTATTGTTGCCAAAATTAAAAAAAAAAGTTAAAAATACAATAGCTAACACATATTCTTAATAATGACCCAATAAAATCGTAAGACAATACAATTTTATTGCTTTGTGTATGTTCTAGAAAATTTTTATGCTTTTGTAAGATCGTTATTCAAACATAAATTTCGTAAACTGCACTGATGTGAATCAAAAACTAAATCTTCGTGGTGAATAAACGAATGACCAATTATATGGAGATGAGAAGGAATCTTCTATAACTTCAACCTATTGAAAGTAAGGATAGAGTAGAATAGGTTGTATAGGTTTGATAACAGTGACAAATGTGGGAGATAATACCAAGGAAATCGACAGAAGACTGGTTGAAGGAGCCCTAGGAGGAATTCTAATATCAAAATATATTTCAAGAGCTCGCAAGTTACCATTTACAAGACAGTTAAACAACGTGTTGAGGAAGATGACGGACAATGCAGGAATCAGAGTACTGTGTAGTCAGGCTTAAGATGGGCATACAGCCAGAATGACCGAAGATAGTTGGGTGGGAGAATCGCTGTTAAAGGGAGAATGATCAAAAAGGGAAAGAGGGCCTAAACGGAAATAATGAATAGAAGCGTGTTGAGAAGATTTAGAACAAATAGGAGTGTAGAACTAGCGTGAAGCAACCATGAACGAAAATAGATGGAGGAAAGGATTTGAATGATTTCAAGCCTTGTATATAGCCTGTTGAGCTGTTTGTATATAATATAAAATCGCAAAGGGATTTTCTTCTCTTTTCTTAGAATTTTTCATTAGAACTATGTTATTTTTATGTATTTTGACTATCGTCAAGTCACTTTCTTAATTAAAACTTCGACCAATCTATATAAAAGGATTAAAATGTTGGTGTTTAACAATCTGTTTCTGGTATACAAAGTGAGTTTTATGTTTGGAACGCCTCAATTATTTCAGAAGCGGGTTGTACGTTGTTGTGAATAAGGGTCTTGTGATACGGTCGGTATTATGATGGTGCTTACATTGTTTTCAGATCTTTCCTTTCTCCGGAAAAATAATAAACTTTGCTATAGCAAATGGATCACTTTATATATTTTCCGCTTTTCGAAATTCTTACAAAAACATACCTAAATGCCATAATTTCCGAGTTATAGCTACATCTGCCAAAGTCAAAATAATACATTTAGGTGGTTATGACTGCTACAATAACAAATTCGACGTTTCAATAAATTATTATTGTTGAAGTTTATCAAAAGTCACAATTATCTGATATAGAACGAATGAATATTTTAATGGTATTAGTATATAGTGATAGGCGTAGAAGTCAACAAGAAATGTTTTTAATAATTTATATCATAACCGAAATCCCATAACCAGATCTACTGTCAGTAAATTAGTAAAAAAGTTTAACGAAACTGACTCAGTAAAAGATTTATTCAAATCAAGGCGCAGAAAAAATGTATCAACTGAAAACAAATTTTTAGATGTTTAGGTTTACCTTCAGTCTCTGAAGACGATAACTTGGTTATCGAAATGCACGTCAAACAGTGTAATTGTGAGTGTTGGTGTAGTAGTGGTCTAAACAGTGATGATTTAACGAAGCCAGCTCGAAAACTCACATAAGAAATGAAATTATTTAGGAAGTCGATAATTGTTATCTGGTTTTCTTTATTCACCAGCAAGTAGCTTATCGAGAAAAAGGACTGCAACCTTTTTTTCCCATACATGGCATCTTTCAAGAAAATCAAAGCTATTTTCTTTGATTGCTTCCATTCAATTTTTATCAATGGATGTAAACATTTTCGAATTTTGAAAAACAATCAAACTGAAATTGATCTAATTATACAGAATAATGCAACAGTCAACAAAAAATCTAGCTAGAAATGTAATAAGGCAGTTTTCTATTGATAATAGTTAATTAATATTTCAATTAATAATATGACCGTGAGTTGATGTGTTTCTGTGTTTTTTCCACCTCTTAAATAAAACGGCAGCACTGCTTCTATCAACAGGCATCTGTCATTCGAATCCTGCCGAATAGTGGACGCCGCAAGCATTTGGCATGATTAATTAGTTCCAATTTCGAATGATCACTTCGCTAAGAGAAAGCTTTCCGCAATTTGCCTGACCCGTTTACCGCAGAGGAATGTATAGGGTAATTCAATCATAATATTGAAGAGTTTTTACGCCGCCAAGAGACCAAAATGCAGTCAAAATATAAAGTGAACCGGCGACAAAGGAGAACACTTTGAATCCCTTCTAAGAAGTGAATTAACGAATGGTCATTATTTTTCTAACAAATTGGGTCAATTAAATGAGGACTTGGAACAAAACCGACCGAATTTGGTAATGATTCCTTATCCGCCTTTGTCTATGAAATTATCACGAAGTAACTATAGTTTGGTTTATGCAGGAAAAATTACCATTAAACTCACAAATTAAATTACTTGTTGAAAGACACTTTAATGGTACTTGTGGTTCATGCAGAAAATTAACAGTAAATTTAAATTAAAATTAAACTTCAAGTTCACCAGCTTTTAATTTCTTAGTTTGATTTTGTGAGGTTATGAGCTCAAAATACATTTGATCAGTCTGTATCCTTGTTCTTTATTTGTGGAGATACTATACGCGTTATTACGCCGATTTACGCCGTGTTGATCTATTTCAAAACTGATATAAGCAAATAGGAAAAGGCAATGTCTGGCAGTTAGCCATGTCCTTCAGACTGATAGACAGTGTCAGAAGCTTTCCACATTTATATAACAAAAAGGACCCATATAACAGAGAATTTCTCTTGATTTACCAGTAATTTATAATAATCCTTAATTTACTGCATGAACCAAAGAATTGATTAAGTTCTCAAAATAAAACTGTCCAAGAGTTTTTTATAATGCCAACGTTTCGTTCTTCTACATCTTGGACAGTTTAATTTTGAGTCCTCAAATTAGATACTAGGAAGGACTATAATTTCAACAATTACATCTTCATATGGGCTTTTCAAAACTATCGACAACACATAAGGCACAGAGGTAACTCGAATGCTGAAGGTATGGCTGAAGTTGGATTACAATTTTGCTTTGTGCAGGAATAGACGTAATCATATCAGAAATAATATGAAATGTTCACTCAGTCTTAATAGTGAGGATCATCCATTCTAAAATAAAGTCCCTAAAATACAACGTAGATTTATGAAATCAGTTCTCAATTTAGAAATTAAAGTAACTCGTTGAAGATATGATAAACTGGAATAAGAATTGGACATAATTGAAAATGAGGTTAAGTCTATTTTACCACTAGAAATAGTGCATAATTTCGAACATAGAGACATTTGTAGATATAAGATGTGTTTTAACAATGTATAAACTAAGAATATTAATAAAATTCTTAACTGAACAAACAACAAACTAAAGTTTTCACTCATGAAGAATTCATTACAAATTATGTGAAAGTAAAAAGACTTTTGTGTGCAGGTCCAAATTTTAGCATACATATTTGTCACTGATGGTCACAACTTTAATTCTGATGATGTGAAAATTCTGGATAAAGAATATAAATATGCAGAAAGAAAAATTATATACATAAAACTGAATGAAACCGTTAATAACTGTACAGATGTGTAGTAATTATAATAGTTTTTACCAGTCATGTTTTTGATAATATTGGAAAAGTTTGGAAGTATCCATACAATGATAGATGTATCTTAACAGGAGAATTTGTATTTTGATTAAAGTCTAATAATTTAAAAAGGTATGTTGCTTGCACAGGTTTTACACTCATATGTGTATGCATAAGTTTCTTTAAATAACTTTTTTATTGTTTTTCTGTTTTTATATAACAATGTTCATGTTATATAGTTTGTCTTAGATCGAATTATCGCCCAATTGCACTGCTCAATAATGTCTAGCCTAAACAGCCATCACTCCACTGTAATAACTTTTTTTGACTTTTCTAAAGCTTTCGATTGTGTTAATCATAATATTTTTATCAACAAATTGCAGTAATATCGTTTTCAGGGGGACACCTCTCTTACCAAAAGAAGTCAGCTTGGCAACGATGTCTTCTTGCAAGCCAATAGAATGTGAAGTTTTATTTTGAGTACTCAACTCAAAATGCCATTCGAAATTACATACTAGGAAGAACAATAATTTCAACAATGAAATTTTAGTTTAATGTTAATTTAGGCTGCATAAACCAAGCTTATATCTGTTTTGGTGATTTTAAAAAATCTTATTTTCTAGAAGAGATAGAAAATTTGGCTAATGAATTGGATTTTCTATCCAAAAACTTACATCCAGAAATTAGTTATTTATCGATCTAACCTCGTATTTTCCAATTGGTATATGAAAAAAATAGATTGAAAATTTGGTAGGCGTTGAGTACTTATTTCGAGTCAGTCGTTGCCTAAATATAAAAATTATATTTGAAATTGTTGGATCATTCGATATTATTAAATATTTGATTTTTGTTGAATAATTTCTAAACTTTTTCGAGACTTAATTGCGTTGAAACCTCTTCTGAGAATACAAAAATATTCCGTATAAAATTTCAGGAATTCAGATTAAAATTCCTGATAACCCACATTATATTTTTATCAATTTAATCATATTTAAAATACTTGGAACCAAAATTGGACGAATATAATAAAATATAGAATTTAAAGCACGGATTCATGTATTCCATCAGACGAAACGAACCTAATCACATTTGTTTCATTGATTTCAGTCGTATGCTTTTATTTTCACATACAAAATAAATCGATAGCGAACAACCTGCTTGTTTTTTAACATCTAATTAATTACAGCAGACATTTTTCAAAATAAAAACTAAATTTCAGTACAATAAAACACGAAACAAATTAACGTCAGTTTATGGGGAAACGTTTTTCTAGTCCAATATTTTCATAAAGGAATGCTTGAAGTAATTATAACGAAATTTTGATTTTGAAATAGATTTTGAACTAGTAATTTCATAAACATGTATTCAGAATCGAATAGAAAAAATGGACAATGAGATTAGTTATCTATATATAAATTGATAGTTTATGAGATGAACTGAATTCTTATTAAAGAAACACGTACCTTGAGTTAAATAAACTATAACGAAAACAGTAAAGCCCTGTTCACATTATTTCAGTACCGCAATTTAGCGGGTTAATCCAGTCCAGTGCTGGACTGGATCATATCGTCTACATTATTCCAGTGAATCAAAAGCTGTCACACATTCAAGAATGTTTTAAAACTTTCCTTGTTAAAAGAAGTAACTCATGTAGTGAAAAAAGAGGAAAAAAAAGGTTAACAATGCTTCTGCAACAACTCAAATCAAAAGATGCCTTTGAATACAGATTGACGTATAATTAAGCACTGGATCGGCCGTTCACACCTTTCCAGTGGCACTCGAATGGACTAGTTGGAATGAGAGAACGTCATTCCAGTTAACTGGACTGGATTGATCTCTGGAATTGTACATGTAAGTGCAGATTCACATTTCTAATAGAATTACAGCACTGATCTGGATTAATGTGAACCGAGCTTAATTCTTCAAATAAGAATAAAATGACTAACGAGAAAATAATTTTCAACAGCGTGAGATATTATGTAGGACATTTTTAAATTAAATCGGAATAATATTCTTAAGGAATTATAATGATTGATATTTAGCACGACCCACGCTTTTAGAACAGTGACATTTATTTTTCTTTTTCGGTAATTTCATCCTCATACGAGAGCTGCTACTTTATTGCTACTCTATTGTTTTTCAAAATATTCTCCATTAATATCAATTGATTGAGGAACCTCCAAAACATGTGATTTGAACGCTTCAACCGCTCCTCTATGTGTAGAAAAACTTTAACCTCGCAATTTGTTCTCAATCTGCAGAAATAAGAAGAAATCATTGGGAGCCAAACAAAGACTGTACGGTGGATAACCCAACAATTCGATGTTTTGATTGTTCAAAAACGTTTTTGTTTGAAATGATGTGTGAAAGCTCGCATTGTCGGGGTGCAGAATAATTCGTCTTCTACGATTGGAATCTCTGATTTTTTGGAACCTTTCTGGCAAACGAATGCTGGTGTACTAATCAGAATTGACCTTTTCAAGTTGCTCTAATGAAACTGTGGCGACATGTCCAGTAATTTCGAAAAAAGAAGTAACCGGATTTGAATGGATTTTTCATGTTAATAAAAAAGTGATACAGGAAGGAGCTGAAAATTATATAACTCTATCAAATACAAAGAAAAATCCAATAATTACTGAAGACACTAGTTTATAGGTTAGCAAACAATTTGAAGCTCTGATTTCCTTTGCAACTTGGAATAAAAGTCAAAATACGTAGATAAATATACATTACTACTTATAGATAACCCTGTATATGGGTGACGGGCATTGGTTGAGTGAAATTATTGTTATTTTTGGTAGGGTTGAGTTGGTAATCCTCTATCAAAAAATATTGCAAGGAAAACGTTTTTTTTTTTTCGTTTTATTTGAGGTTCCCACATTTTTGGAGTTTTGATTTATTGTTTGATTGAAGGTTTGGTGGAAAATTGGAAGAAAAACCTTTACTCACAAAAAAGGTTTAAAATATTTCGTATTTTTACTTTTTCTGAGTATTAGTACATAAAGTAATTGTCCTGGATAAAGTTTTGTGGGTCTTTTTTCAGAAAACCGTCCTGACCAAGTATTTTTCGTAATTTAATTTTTATGTAGTATATTTCCGTAAATTGTTTTTGAATAAATTTTATTTAAACAAGAGGTTATTCCAGGTTATTTCATCTAAAATGACTCTCTTAGTATTTTAGTTCCATTTTTTAATTAAAGTATATTTCGAAATTTATCGTAAACTAGATTCATTATAAGCCCCAGATTATGATTGTCACCACACAGTCGAAAAAAATATTGTAGCACCTGAAATTATATTTGAAAGCAAATATTTGTAGAGAATTTTTTAGATCTTTAGATACTCTATATAAACGAGGATTTCAGTTATTTACATTATTCATAATATTTTCAGCATAATATATTTTTCTCGCCCTAATACTTTATATTCCCTGGAAAAGCTTTATTTGATGAAAGCTTATATTTCAATATTTTCTGTTCTCATATTAGTTTATAGCATATTGTAACAAATAAACGCTGCTGCCTCTAGGAGCTTACAATCGATTAGGTACCGAAGAATGAATATAGAGATTTCTAGTGAGTTTTCTTTCATAAACCTTTTATCGCAATATAAAAAACCCACAGCCCAACAACAATATGATTACTACGTTTGTATTGAATATTGAAAATGTCTCAAATACAAATTAGAAAAATGTGGGTGGGTAAATGACCTATAACAAACGAACTGCGTGCTTCCCACGTAATTTAGAGTATAACCCTATTTTGCACGTACCAATATACTTTTTGGTCTCTACAAAGATTAAACAGTGTTTGCGAAAGGGACACTAGAACTTCTCGTAGTTGAATTCTGATAGGGTCTATTGAAGCGTTCAAAATTTGCCAAGTTTCAAAACGGGAGGTGTGTATACTCTTGTATAGTTGTGGAAACGGCAAGTTGTGGCGTTAATTGTAGACAGATATGGAACTTTCGGCACTTATGTTGAGTAGTTTGTAAAGTTGGTTACATCGATCTCGATATTAATGGATTAAGTTATTATACCATTCTTAACCTAAATATTTAATGTTTCCATTTATTGGAATACATGTCTTATAATCTGAAATGGATGAAATTTTGTTGTTTTCCATCCTTAGAGTTCTTATTTTTTGGATAAAAAACTACTAAACTCATTGACTATTTATTATATATATTATAATCACTATTTTTGAGACATCACGATTCTAAAGTTGAAAAAATTATATAACAAGAACGTGAATGGCATGTATATATTTTGTTAAAATTTAATATAAGTGAAAACAATCTTCTAGAATGGTCAAAAACGTATCATCTACATAATCATTATTTCACTATTCACACAAAAATTTGGGACTGCACCCTTGCAAATTCGATTGGTGCAAGAATTGGTCAGAGATGCTGGTCAGAGGCTTGTCTTTGAAAACCAGATAATTGAGCGCTTTCCAACGGTTACCAACATCTTGTTTTTCGATGAGTCTCATTTTCATCTAGTTACAGTGAATTCAGAGCGTTATGTGTAGATGTTGGACGACTTCTTTTTGCCTAAACTGCAAAATTTTAATAGTTATAACCGAAGAACATGATTCTAGTAGGACGGAGTAATACACGTCCAATAGATTTCTACCACGAGTTCGTGAAATTTTCCCCGGCAATTCGATCTCCAAGAGAGATGACATGAATTGACTTCCACGCAGTCTCGATTTAACACCTATGGACTTTTTCTATGGGGTTATGTCAAATTTAAAGTTAACTCTAACAAACCGACTTCCCTGGCACAATTAAAAGGAAGTGTACGCCACATCATTGTTTTTCAAAATATTTTCCTTTTAGATCTATACACTTTTAAAAGTGTTGTACAAATTATTGAATTGTATTTTTCCCATTCCAATTGACGTACCTCAAAAACATGTGATTTGACCGCATCTTCAGGTGTAGAAAAACGTTTATCTCGCAATTTATTTTTCATCTGCGAGAAATTATTGGGTGCCAATCAAGGTTTACGGATGAACCATCAATTTAATGTTTTGATTGTAAAGAAACGTTTTTGTTTGAACTTATATGTAATAGCTCGCATTGTCAGGGTCGAGAAAGATTCGAATTCAATTGATTTCCTTGATTTTTTCGAAGAGTTCTGGAGAAAAACTGTAAGTATACCATCCAAAATTGACCGTTGTACGTTACTCTAACGGAACGGCGGCGACATCTCGAGTTATTTCGCAAAAATACGTGACCATTTACTCCGGAATACGTGCGACAACAACTTTTTTCTTGGATTAAGCTCGTCTTGAAATACCCATACAGTTGATTGTTGTTTATTTTCGGGCTCATATGCATGGATCAATGATTCTTTGCCTGTCACGATCTTATAGACGTGTTTATAAGCTCTACTTTTGAATTTTTTCAGCATTTCTTCGCATCAATCAACACGAGCTTTTTGTCATATTATGTGGTATCCAACGCGAACAAATCTTTTTGACAGTCAAATGCCCAAGTACTCCTCAATCTCACGGTATGTCACATGATGATCGTGTATTATCAGTTCATCTACAGCATCGATGTTTTCAGGAACAACAGCTGATTTTGGACGACCTTGACATATTCACATCAGTATTGCCATATCTCAAAACTTAAGTAGCAACCCCCGTATTTTACTATATGATCCATAAAAAGTATTTATTACTCCGAACTAATGCTTCTTGGTATTGCTCCAGAAATTATGGATAAACATTGTAAGCAGATAATTAACTTTGCAAGAAGTTACAAACGTCAACTCCGTCAGTACGTGATTGTCGATGCCATCCAGCTCCTCGACAATAACAATTTTCTAAGAGGACTGAAGACGAAGAAGCCTTTTGAGTTAGTTAGTGTAAGTAAATTGACAAGATGTAGCAGAATATAATGTGCAGTAATGAATACCAAAAATTAAGGTACTCTAAAAAGTGTACTTAATTTTATATAAACTTCAAACGTAATAATTTGAGTTGGATAGAAAGAGAGTTTGGGTAATTTCTGCATATAGAAAATAATAGTTTTAATAAGCAATAATAAATAGGAGAATACAACTTATACAGTGATATGTGCACAGGAAAACCGTGCTCAGGAAAACCGTGACATTAACCTAGAATTTCAAATCCTTTAGCTATAATTGCAGAGAAATTTCCCATTTGATAAAATTAAAGTATGAAGTTCTAACATATATCTCTTATTAATTCATCCTTCAATTATTTTTTGACGTAGAATGGATACCGAGAAGCTTTTATATCTGTTTGGATATGAAATTAAAAAATGACTGCTTTCAGAACAACAAAAAAGCATCGTATTGAATTTTTACCGTCCCGTCCATTTACATAATTGAAATGAGAAAGTCATAACGGCCGAAAATGATAAATTTCCTGACGAGAGTTGTCGGCGAGCTTTGCGGAATTATCAACTTAGCGTTGGTCCTCTAGCAGACGCCAGTTTAATAAAGGTCGAATGGTCGTTTAGTGCCTTTTTCGGGTTAGGTCGCTAACTAAATTTACTCAGTGAACCCAGCCAAACTAGAATAATGGAATATGTGATAGGACATTTCGCGGACTATCCCAATTAGAGTCTAAAGAAGGAAATTGATGAGAAAACAAGTTTTGCTTTACCTGCTCATCTCGTTATGCTGGAACGAAGTAAATTTTCCAAAAATTAAATTCTTTCTTAGTATATTTATCAATTCGTGAATATATAACAACAAAATAGTAGTTTAAACGAAATTTTATATACAGAGTGCCTCTAGAAAAGAAGATGTGACATTTTTCAAAATGTTTTTTCTCATAACATTATGAATATCAATTACAGCTACCATATAAAATGATTTCCAGCCATAAAGGATGTCCCAAAAGTGCTTGAACAAATCAAACAACGATTTTTTAAATTGCTCCTTATATTTATAACCAATTCAATTTCTATAGGTTTTATACACCCAGGAAAGTTGTCGTTATCGATGAATTCATCGATAATTAAATGAGAAATGTAGCTCCGAAACGATGAACAGCCCCATTTTACTAAAATTTATGTTAAAGCTTGTCCTTGATTGATTCCAAAAGGATTTTCACTGGTAAAACTCTGCCTTCTATGTCCTCTCAAACAATTTCCGAAAATAATGATTTTAAAGAAAAAAGTTTCAAGCCAAAAATATTTTTTTTAGATAAACCTATTCTTTTGGTTGTTATAAACCAAAAAAACTTGGCTGTAATCAAATTGACTATTTTTAACGTCAAATTAAAATTATAAATAATGGAGAATTAGTTCCGGGAGTTGGAACTTTCTTACCAAAAACTTCTTCCTCTTTAACGAGCTTCTATGAGAATTGCTTATATATCAAAACTAAATACCATTTTTTTCATCTAATTTTGTTGATAACAATTTTTTACCTGCACCAAAATCATATTTTCCGGACCTTTATATCTATTTTTCACGTTTATGGCTGTAAGAAGATTTATTCTTATGTCGCGAACCCCAGAAATGACATTTGTTTGACTTATACAATAAGTACATCAGAGCAGCAAGCAAGAGGGAAACCAAGCAAATAAATTCTTATCTGTACTGCGAGAAAAACCTGAAGACTCAATTTTTTCTGTGAGGTAACCTCTCACCTGTTTTAATGTCATTTAAAGATTTGCTTACCTAATAAGTAGGTACTTCTCTAACGAGTGGATAAATGTCAAATCGATCCGAAACAATTTTTGCATGTGAAGGACAGTCGGTTCACATTGGGAATTCTGTGACATTATCAACTCGTGTAACCGCATTACTTAATATAGCATCAGGTGCCAGTAGTACCTGATCAGATGATGTATTATTGAACAAGCTTCCACATCTAGAAGAAGCTATCGAAATTGGCCGTACAAATAAGTTAATTCCGAATAGAAAAGTGTTTTTACTAATCCGCATGTTTCTAAACTACCTGCAAATTTACCTAACCACAAAAATGTAGAGAAAAACTCATTGAAAGAAACAATGGATGATCAGAAAAGATCTAGTGAAGTTGTGCATACAGAATTCGATCACAGTTATGACTCTAGTTTACCTGAATCTACAAAACCAAAAAAAAATGTGAAGTCATAAGTTAAGTTTTATATGAATAAAATTATTTGTAAAATAATAAACAATGTATCACTATATCCGTACAATTTATTAATATGTCAACATTAAGTACGTTTTAGAGGGACATTTAGCTCACAGGATTAACATTCATTTAAAAATTCTTATATTTATTGTATTTATCGATCATCATCCTTGAACCCAAGAACGACGCACTTTTTAACCTTTTTTGTATAAAAAAGGAGTGGCCACTACCCTTACGGCAGGAGAGTTTTAATTAACCGCGCGAAATTTCACCCTTTCATTTTAAATATTAGAAAAACTGCCGCTACCACTATGGCCGAAAAGCCCAAGAGTTTTAAGTCCCGAGAACACCCGCTTTTAAGCCTTGCAACCATTCACCCCCAAAAATATTCATGATAAATAAAATATAGACGGCAAAAAATTTGCCAGCGCGAAATCCTAAAAATTCCGTACCGTTGCTTTGAATTCTCTCGATTACTCGTTAATTTTGGGAACAAATAACTAGTTATGTGCACCGTCCAATTGTGCAGACGAGCATTTGAAATACTATTTCAAAAGTACCCGCCAAGACGCAGCGCACCGCATGCGCTAAGCTAACAAGGAGGAACGGACCCGTTTGACATTTATCCATTCGTCTTTTCTATCTCCACACAAAAATATTTTCCTAATTTGAACCAACGTGTACAAAAGCGAATTTTGAAAAGTAGCCTTGCAATTTTGAATTGCTATATAAAGCTTAATATTTCTGGTATTATGGGAATAGTTAAACGTATAGAATAAATTGAATAAATAAGTAGTTTCACCGCTTTTTATTATTCTATAAATGTCAAATGTCATACTCATTAATCAAATTTGCATTTGAACACATACAATTAGTTGTTCCAAATATTATACATTACACTAAAGTCTGTTTATTTGGAAAAAACATCTACTCCTAAATACCACGAGGAGCAATCTCTAAAAGGCCCAAAGATTGGCATGTTTTTGTGGGGGCCATGAAATCTTGCCCAAAAGCTGCACTAGAAGTGATTCCAAATCTTCCACCTCTCCACATAGTACTGGAAAGCGAAGCAGAGAAAACATCGCTTAGAATGTTCAGAGACGGAATCATCAAAGAAAACTCGTTTCTAAATAATGTCCAATCCTGGAACATTTCTCAGGACGTTGCATTGAAAGTGTTTAGCTTTGGGAATAACTTCATTTCAATAATAAAGACAAAAGCAAGTGGGATGAAACTGGAATAGGAGGATACGAACTCTGAAAACCTGGTCACCGCACCAAGCATTTTTCAAGCAGAAATCTATGCAATTGAAAAATGTGTTTAGTTCAATCTAGAGAGGAAATATCGCAAACAGAAGATCATCATCCTGTAAGATAGTCAAGCAGCCATTCTTGGGACAACCTACAGGTGCTGACACAGGCAAAGACTCTTCTAGGAAGATGTAACCAGAGTAGATCTGCTGAATGTATCAACCTAATTAATAACAATCTACGAATACTAACCGGAGTTCTATGGCGGCACTGTCGCCTCAACAAACACCTGAAGACGCTAGACTAGACCTAGCAGATAATGCGCCGTGCAGATTTTGTTACATAGAGGACGGAACCTCTATTCACATTCTCTCAAAGTGTGAAACACTGATGATCTCCAGAGTACTACACCTGGGCACGCTCGAAATAGAAGGCGAAGATCTCTGACAAATCAAGTCATCCCACATTCTAGACTTTTTAAAAGTTTTAAGTTTGATGGATCAGCTGTAAACACTGAGTTTCCCAGTACATACATATAATTTCCTCACATTTTTCGTTATGTAAATGTGAATGTAAAATGTAAATGATGTAGTAGTTTTTTTGTACTTCATTCTACTGTTCCAGTGTAAACATAAATAAAATTGAGATTTCAATTCTTATATATCATATTGCATAATGTCCAGTTAGTATTTTGAATATTTCTCATTCATAAAATGAAATATTCGTTGTGATTTGTAATGGCAAAACATAGTAATGCGTCACAATTAGGACGATTGCGTTTAAACACTTTGAAGTTAAATTTAGCATTCTCCAGTGGAAGGTTACTGAACTGCTTTTTATATAAATAACCAGAATAGAAGTAACATTTTGTCGTGATCTCGATCTAAATGCTTATTTTTCTATCGGAATAATTGTAAAAATCGACATTCTATTATACTATGTGATATGATATGAGACGGAATACGATTTACATATCATATATGGATGGATTCAAACTAGATATTTTCATTTTGCCGATTCAAACTTAATATTTTTTTCCAAATTATTCAAAACTTCCTTTGTACTTTAATCAAAGCGGATATTTAAGCTAAAATTCCAAAAACAATGAATCACTATTATATTATACCGGGTATTTTAAAAAAGGTGATTCCGCCTCTAGAATAGATAGAAAACTGAAAAATTTTCGGGGTTCAATTCAAATTTGAAGAAAGGCTAATAGCATAAAATAGAATTAAATTTCTTTAATTTCTTGGACCTTTTGATATGTTTATGTTTCTAAATGTTCTTGATAAGACTTTCTACGACAACGATGGGTTATCAGCTATGTTATTTTTGAATTTTACAGAAGTGAAGAATAACGTTTCATATTCTATAATCAACGAATCCTTTAGGCTTTTCCCTAGCTGTCCAAAAACAGCTACAATTGTTCCCCTGCACAAGGGTAGCGAGAAAAATAACACTACTAACTATCGTCCTATTGCATTGTTACCAGTCCTTTCGAAGATAATTGAACCATAATTCTTATCAAACATAATTTTGATGGCTCAACAATTTGATTTCCTACCTAATAAATGCACTAATGACGGTATTTTTTCTGTTCTCATACCTCACTTAACAGTAAATTTTATACGGCTTCTGTTTTTTGTGATTTCGCTAATGCCTTCGATTATGTTGATCATGAAATTCTGATTAGCAAATTAGAATATTATTGTATCCGAGGTGTTCCCTTAAAATGGTTTGTATCTTACCTTGAATGTCGAAAACAATTGGTAAAAGCTAATGGTAATGTTTCAAGTAAATTGCCAAATAGCAGTGGGTTCAGTTTCAGTTTCAGTTCTTTTCTGCTATTCTCAGATGACACCAGTGTATCCTGGAGTGGTCCAGATATACAAGCTTTACATTCTATCATAGGCAAATATCTCATTACTGTTAAGTCCTGGTCTGACGTGGAACGTCTCTGTTTAACACTGAGAAAACTTTAGTTCTATCATATAAAGGAGCTTTACCAGCTCTAAAACTCAACAGTGATTTAGTAAGATCCTTAAATTGTATCAAGTTTCTTGGTCTACATATTGACGGTGTCCTTCAATGGTCTGTACATGTAGAAAACTCTTTAAGCTTTTTTCATTTTACAATATGTTTGTTTGGTTCGCAAAAACTTTCACAACTCAACTGAGACACCAATTCATGCCTACCCTACTAGAAGAAAGAATTTGAACATTTACTTGACTATATCCACTTCTTCATCATCATCTTCAGCGCTAAAAATTATTCGATCAGCTACCTTCGGAATTAAAAATGGCAGATACATTTAATGAGTTCCGAAGAAGACATTTCTGCTTGACAGACCTTATTATTATGTGGCACAATTCTACCATTCACCATGGACTACCGTAGAATTGCATAATTGAATTAAGTGTGAAGTAAGATATTATATATATTATAATTACTATATTTTCTAATGACAATAACGCTTTTTTCTCTCTCTGAAAACGTCTTAGAGCGTTTCGGGGACACCGGTAATTATTTATGCTATAAAAATGCTAGATATCCACACTCTCGCCTTCGCGTTACTTCATGTAACCTCTTGGAGAGTCTGGACTTTAGATTCTTGTTTTATTTCTGTAGATGTATGGAATAATAAAGCTCCATTATTTTTCGGAACAAAATTCATATTAATTAGGCAATTATTCAATTTAAAGACATCAAAATTATTCAAGTATCACTACACCCTTTAAAAACAAAAGTTGAACGTTTCATTTCGGCCAATTGGCAGCAACCGATCTTTTTTTTTTTTTCGATAAGTGATCCTAAACTGATTAAACGCCCATTGATGATTATTACTCCTTCCAGATCAGATTGATTGAAATAACATTTCATTTAAATAGATAAACGTCCATTCACAAAAGTTCAATGTCTTGTGATAATAATTTCATTGTTAAGTATTGTTAGTGAAACATGTATCATGAAGACTTATCTAAATGAAGTCGGAATTAAATTGAGTTTCATGTCAATGACACATTTTGCAGTCTTTCAGAGTTGTACTTAGATACAACCACAGTAATATATTTTGAAATAAGAATAACTGGGATTGTTAGTGCATAAAGGATATTTAGTACTTCCAACTAGATAGGTGGCATATTTCTACGTTTCAGATTATAATAGTATTTCCAGAAATTTGAATAATCTTCTATGTAACTGAAATTAACTTGAATTCAAAAATACCTCTGCATTCTGTTCTCATTGTATTTCAAATTTCAAATATTAACAAATGTTTCAATACATCCAATGTTTTTTCCCGATTTTTTGTATTAGTTCGTTTTTCTTTCCTTCTGGTTCTTTTACGTTCCAAATACTAGTTCTCCACATCCTCCCATTCTCTATTTTCTTATCCATATCATATTTTTCTTTTTAATATCATTTCTGTATTTCTTCCGAGAATGGTCCCTGAATTACCTAGCCTGACCTAGAGGTAGTTGCTTAAGAAATCCCACTGTATTAGAAAGTACACAATCTATGCAGGATATGTGACAAGTTTGAAGAAGCCACGTTGTTTAGTATTTTTTCGGCAGCCATCAATAGTGAATGTTTTCAGTTAATAAATTGGTCATCGTTATGTGATACAATATTTTTTATTCCAAAGGCATTAGCCTAACAAAAATAGAAGATGAAATAGATTCTTCTTTGGGTGTAACTGCCCCTTCGTTGTCAACAGTGAAATATTGGGTAGCAGATTTTAAACGAGCCCATACGACTTACGAAGACCACCATCGTAGTGGTCGACCAAACAAGGTGATGACTCCAGAAATGTTGAAGAAAATCCACAAAGCGGTACTGGATGATCGTCGATTGAAAGTGCGCGAACTAGCAGATATAGTACGCATTCCAAAAAGTGCCGTACATCGCATATCAACTAAAAATTTGGACATGAGAAGGCTGTGCACAAGAGGAATACTCGTTGGAACAAAAAAAACGACGTGAAGATGTTCCCATCCAGTGTTTGGCAATGTTTCACAGAAATAAAACCGTTTTTCGGGCCGTTACATAACCATGGATGAAACGTGACTCCATCATTTCACACTCGATACAAAAAAAAACAATTAAAACAATGGACTTAAAAGGTAGAACCGGCTCCAAAGAAGGCAAAGACCGTTCCATTATACGAACTTATTGCAATGTTTAATAGAAGAAACCAAGCAAAAACGGCTGCATTTGGTTAAGAAGAAAGTGTTGTTACATCAAGAAAATGCACTAGCTGACACATCCGTTATTGCAGTGGTCAAAATTAATGAATTAAACTTCGCATTGCTTCCACATGCACCCTATTCACCAGATTTAGCCCCCCGGATTATTTTCTGTTTCCAGACTTGAATAAATTGAACTGTTGTAAAAGATTTTCCAACAATGAAGAGGTGAATTCGCAGTTAAGGATTATTTTGAGGAGCTAAATATATTTTTTTCCTAAATTTTTGTGTTTTCTTTGTTGGGCTTGATAGTTCTGGGTACTTCTCGTATTTCTATTTTGTACGGTTCAATATATTCTATTGCTTTCACCTTTTCGTCTTCATTTTCATAGCTGTTTTCAACTTTTTCACCTCAATTCATTTAACTAATTATTTTTTTTTTAATTATTCATTTAGTGTGTTTGATTCTAGAAACCTTTTTTGTACTTTGCCTGTCCCGTCTTCTACTTTGTCCAATTCTATTGTTAGCCTCTATTACTTCTTTCATACACCTCGTTATTTATAATAATATTTGATATATGATTTATGATCACTATCTCTAGCAACTAAAGAAACATACAACACAATTCAAAGTAAGATCTGAAACTATGTTATCCATGTTAAATGCTAGTGTATAGAAAGGCGACATTGCAATTTACATCCTTCAGAGAATCTCACAAAATCCAATTCTGTGACTGTGTTTGAGATAAATATAAAAAGCGTCTCTATCCGGTATAGCATACCAAGTCTGTCTAGCGTCACGTTTCCATGAGATTAAAATGTGCAATGGCACGCGTCATTAGTGGAATTCCATGCAGAAAGTTTAAAGTATAATCCAGGGTTTGATATCGAGCTCAAGAGAGCAGACAAGATATTGATAATCTACTAGTTCCGTTAGTTTTTTAAGTTAACATGGAATGTTGAAATGTGTCTTTGAAAAAACGGAAAATCGCTTTCGTAGCAAATTCTACGATGTTGAAACTAATGCCACTTTAATTAAACGTCAATTAAGATTTCTATGAGGTAGCAAAATTATTTTTAACAAGATAAATCAATATTAAAAAATTTGCATACAGAATCAATTTTTTCAAGTAAAAAATTGATGCAGTTTTGATGATGGATGGAAATAACGGAACGTGTAAAATCGAAAAGGTTAGTAGCATCGATGCAAAACTGTAACTTTAATGTAATAAACGCATTTAATGTATTTAATTTAATCAGACATCACAAATACAGAAATAATTAGTTTGTTCGTTATTAATCTATGGTATATCCCATAGGAAAATTGCTGATAATTGTGTTTATGTTTATAACATAACCTACAAATTTTGAATTATGTAATATGTAATACTTTTATATGGACAGTTTCTATAAGTGGAAGCTGTTCCGACTAAGGAAGACAAAATGACAACGATTTCTCTATCCTCCAAGGTTTAAGCTCGGTTCTGCGCATTCTCAAGCTTGCGCAGTAGAGATAAAGTGTCTCGAACGAGAGATAAAATGAATATTGTCTGCACCGTATCGTAGGGACGTTTTTTTCCATATAGGAGTATGAGTATGATAAACATGCATTTCTAAATATTCTTCCCTTTCAATACGTCAGTTGAATGTCAAATGTAAAAGGCTCAATATCAAGCTTCAAAAGTATGTATTTGTGCAAAAAATATTCAAGTCCAATTGGAAATTATAGTACTTATTTCAATTAATTATTATGGTTATATTGAGGTTTTTAAATCAAAATAGAATATAAGGAACCGACAATACAATCATTTGAAGTAAGTGTTTAAAGTTTGAGAAGAATTTGAAGTATTGAAGTATCTCAATATCACTCAAAACGAAACAACGCACTTGGAAGAGTGCAGCGTTTCACAAGGAAGGGCTAAGTCGTCGATAGATTACAGAAAGTTGTTTATTAAATAATTTTGTATAGATCAAGGAAGGAAGTAAGAAAAAGCAGTTACTGCAGCGAGCAATACCTTGCAACGTTGTAAAAGTATAGTTTAGGAATGTCAAGTTGCAGTTTTTCCATAAGAATATGGACCAAAACTGGAAGTTCGTAACATAACATAAAATCTTCTTCTAGATAAGTTTAAAAAAACATTCTTAGTATATTACTACTTCTACAACGTCTGAACTTGTCTCGTTAACGTATCCTGTAAAGGGAATGCTTGGTGGAGAATTACTTAATGTCCTTGAAGAACATTCAAACCAATTTTTTAAGTACAATGATGGTTGTAATGTTTCCCGATGGAACATCCATGAATCATGGTTTGCTGAATTCGTGCTAACAAGAAAAACTACGCCACAATATAGATGAGCTCAAAAATATAATTTGACTAATTTAGAACCAAATTTTGCTGACAATATATCTTCAAGCGTTCATGAGTTAGGTAGGGTTATACTTTTTCCCCTTATTTTACTATCAAAATTATTTAAAATATGTTAAATTGAGTTCGCAGATATTATTTGGAGTCCATTTTATGATTTACATATTCTTGAAACAGCTTAAGGAAAATTTCTAGATTTCCTTCCCTTTAAAATGGATGTTATTTATCCACCAATTTCAAGATTTAACAGTAAGTTTTACCTTTCCCCTACTTGGATATCAGTACGATCACAGTACGAGGTGAGTTCGATTCGTAATCATTTTATTTGCCAGATTGATATATTTGTCAGATATTTGCATTATTTTTTAATGACAATATACTTAAATTTGTATTCAATGCTGAGAATATATAAACAAAACTGAGGGATAATAATTTTAAAATAAACAGATTTGTGATTCTATGAAGTCGACGCAATGAAGTCAATTGCAATACGGACTATCACAGCATTAACACAAATAATAAAACCGACAAAATTCATCAAAAGAGTACGACAAATTTGGTTATTTGAACGTTGATGTAATGTTCATGCTAAAGAGTAAACATAATTAAAAACTTGAATGGCTTTAGGAAAAGTTCGTATCTCGTGATTTAATATAATGAAACTGAAAACTAAATAAACGTAGTGTATAAAGGGATAAAAATTTTGTGTATCACCAAACCCTTATCAGAGACCATTGATGTGCTACTATAATTTACGTCTCATTAATAAATTAAATTTTTTTGTTCTAGGATATTTTATGACGTTACAAAATGGATCGGTTTTTTTTAACGAGCGTCAGTCAGTAACGGTATGATGATTTGATTTTTGTGTGGGAAGGCATTTAATAACAAGGAATTTTTTCGGCTTTCAACAAATTGATTTGGTAGGGAATACCTGCTGTATATAAATTTGCCAAAGCATTTAGAAATAACCTCAAAATCGTCGTTTGTGAACCAGCATCACACCAGATAAGATTCGCCTCCTTTTGGAGGAATGATTGAAAAATTTCGGCTGTACTTTATATTAGTATTGGTAGTGTAAAGTCTATCCACACCTCCAATATCGCAAAATAACGGCGCGATGGGTTCGCAAACTGTTGAATTTCAAGCAAAAATTCATGCGGTAGGAAGTTTCCTTGGTGACACTATACGAAGCGGATGTTTTCTAACGGAAATCTTCACTACAGACGCAACTTGGGTACACTATTACACTTCCGAAAGTAAAGTGTCGTCTAAAGAGTTGAGAAGAAAGAGGAAGGGCGCCAATGAAAGCGAAGACAACCAAATCCGCGGGTAAGATCACGTATGTTGTAATCTGGGACCGACGGAGAGTGCTGTAGGTTGACTCCCTGTCCAACATTCTTTAAATGCTGCATACTAATCTAGCCTTCTGAACAGACACGTCCAATCTGCTTATCGCTTTAAACGAAGAAGCATTACAGCTTGAAGTTCGATTCTCTTATAGGATAACGCGCGTCCTCATACCGTCTGTTTCTTGCTCGATAAAATATTAGAACTGGGGTGAAATATACAAGAACATGACCCCTATAGTCCGAACTCATCACCCTGCGACTACTACAAATTTGGACCACTACAAGAAGGCCTCTGGAGGTCATTTATCATTGTCAACGAGGTAGAGGAGCTTCTGTGCCTATGGGTTCTTGGCTGTTCAAGTTGCAAGGGATTATTCGATACCGACATCAAAAGGCTTACGGAAAGGAGAAAAAAATATATAACTAGTGAAGGGTATTACCTATAAAAAACTGTCAATTTCTAAAAATATTTTCTATAATAAATAAATAAGTCAAAGCGTTTGTCTCGATTATATTTGAACCTCCCTCGTATTTTTCAATCATTATGAAAATTGTTGAAGACATTTTAAGTATTTCCGCTACCTGCATCTGCAAAAATCAGCGGCTGCTGAATGTGTACTAAATTTATTCTGCAAATGCACACAAATGACAAAACCAACATCGTGTTTGTGTAGAAATTGTGATGACACAAACAGGTTCCGATTCATTGATATTTATGATTTGTTGCAGATGGTCACGCGTCGTCCAGACATCGTACATCATTCAATATTAATGTTTTCACTTCCATTAAATTTGTTTAGTATCGCAACTCATGTGTCATGAATATTTCAGCTGGTTACTTCCTTCAGCAATAAGTTTTTATTTCTAGCAATCACTTTTGTATCGTTGGCGATTGCTTTTTTTGTGTTTATACGATAAGGTGTTTGTGTATATAAAGCCGAATAGTAGTTTACTTTCATAATTTCAAGATAATATTTTATACCAGGGCAACTTAGAGAGTAACTAGCATTCAGAAATTAAAAACACGATACAAGATAAGAAATAATTATCTAGATAAAGAAAGATACCAAATAAGTAGTCGCAATTATCTTATAAAATGCTACCGTAATTTTATTCTGCCAATTACAAATAGTCCAGTTCCCAGAGATCAAAAAAGGGGTTCACCTTACAAAAGGTGAGATAGAAGATTTTATTTATTTATTTCGTTTTAGTGGGTTTAAAAAGTAAAATATCAAAAATGTTACTAAATCTGGGCTCGGCACAACTTTTGGTAGCCGAAGAACCTCAAAATTTTCGGACAAAAAACAGTCCCTATATAAAGTTGTAGAGCATTAAATTCCCTACAAATTTCATACTTTTTCTTCTTCGACCAATAGAAAGCGAGCTACAGCATCTCAAAGATGGATAATTTTTCCCAAAATGGTAAAAAAGCCAAATAAAGCCTTCTTTTGTGTGTGTTATTGCGACCCATGCATTCTTTGATTATATTTTTAACTTAGATTTTTGTCTAATAAGGTTCTCCAGAACCCCTCCTCTCCTCACTCACTAATATCGTTTTACCAAATTCAAGTTTGGCTGGCTGCCACACAGTCTACAGGACCTGATTCCACAACATGCAACGAAGGACCCAGCACCAAAAAGCCTACTTGGAAGTGTCTTGTACACTTGCAGATCTGGATGTCAGCGAGCCTCCTCGTACGTCAAAGCCGGGTTGAAATGTTCCAGCATCTGCAAGAAATGCAGAGGCACCGACTGCGACAATGTCCCACTGTATTCCTCCGACCTGCACACAGATGGTGAGGAAAAGAGACATATATTCACCTCATCAACCATGGATGAGCTCTACGAGGATCTACCCATCACCAACCAGGACCGTCGAAATGCCTAAGAAGGAAGTGAAGTGAAAGGGGTTTTCTTTAAGGGGGGGGGTTATTACAAATAATTTTCAAACAAATCTTTGTTAACTTCTCTTTACATTGGTCAATTTTTTATTATTTTAATTTTAATACTTCACTTGTTTTCCCACTCTCTTCTCTTCTTTATTCCTTTAGTTGGTGATTAATCTTGAGGGTGAAGGGGCTCACAGAAAAGTTATAGATCATTCTACTTCATTTTCATAACAATAACGCCTATTCCAAATTTTCTGCTAAGCACCACAGTTTTGTTTCACTGTATTGACTTTAGTCCCTGATAAAGCTTTAAAACAAGCTCGGCGAATAGGAGCTTTTTCTCACATTGCATTGGACTGTGAGGGTTTCGATGTGCCTACTCTTTCCTCGTCAGTTATCAATTTGGGGTTGGGGGTTTGGAGATGAACCGGTGTGCAGAACCTTATTCGACAAAAATCTAAGTCAAAAATAAAATCAAAGAATGCATGGGTCGCAACAACACACACAAAAGAAGGCGTTACTTGGCTTTTTCACCATTTTGAGAAAAATAGTCCATCTTTGAGATGCTGTAGCTCGCTTCCTGTTGGTCGTAAAAGAAGAAGTTGAATATAAAATTTGTAGGGCATGTAATGTTTTACAACTTTGTATGGGGTCTGTTTTTTTTTACAAGAACTCTTTTCCGAGATATTGCGAAGAAACCGAAAAATGTCCGAAAATTTCGAGGTTTTTCGGCTACCAAAAGTTGTGCCGAGCCCAGATTTAGTCACATTTTTGATATTTTACTTATTAAACCCACTAAAAAGAAATAAATAAATAAAATCTTCTGTTCCACCTTTTGTAATGTGAAATCCTCTGGGAACTCGACTAAAATATTTATATGAGATAAACCACAATCTGTATATGCCGATATTCCAATAAAACTATTATTATAACCTCACTTTTTTAAAAGCAACTTATTTTATACGGCAAATTTAATATACTGCTGTTATTGTTCTTTTTTGTATCTTTTATTCGTTTTTACATATATTTATCATATTGAGAAGATTTTTCTATGAAACCCATCACTGTTTCTACCAAATATTGTGCGTATAGCATTGTTTCTCGTTAGTTGCTTTTGAGGCTCTAATAACTAGGTATGTTAATGTTAAGACTTGATGATGGCTTGCTAAGTAGTGAAACAGTTTCGTGGAATATGTTCCCTTAGATAATTTCGTATCACATTCCAGAAACGGGAAGTGATAGTGTTCTTTTCGACATAATTTGATATTATACATTTTTGATTCCACATTCTTGTCTAATTTGGATTTAAATTTCTTCATTTTCTGTGTTTCTCTTCACCATAATCGTGAATAAACTTCTTTTATCTATATTTCATCATTGTTGTGTTATTATCAGAGCTCGTCTGTATTTTATTATCTTCTTTATTATCCTTAATCAGAGTGATAGCTAGGCGGAGCCTCCGTCAAAGGAGCAAAATCCATAGGGGCGCAAAATTCAAAAATGCAAACTACCAGAAATTGATAATTTCACAAAAAAAGTATTAATTATAGTAGAAATAACCTCTTTCGAAACAAGTTGCATGCAGTGAACAATAAAGAAATGAATGAACAATTCCTATTGATGAAATAACTCAATAATTTCTAATTTGGTTATTTCGGAAATACGTTGGGACCAGCCAATTCGTAACGAAAGGTGAATTTTCAGTTGATTTGGCTGTTATAGTTGGCAGCGCTCCCGGCTGGCTGTCTTATTGTAACCGAGCAATGATAGAATGCAGTTGTCTGTGAAGAGTTCTTGCCAAGTGCTTTTCGAGTAGTGAGATTAAGTATGTGTCATTTGCAGTATGCAATTTCAACCAAGTACTTTCATTCAAGTTGCGACGATGGTCCTAGAAGTACCTGGCCTAACGAAGAAATCGTAATCTCCTCTTAGCTCCATACACTTTTCTCAGCGATGTTCAATAAGTTCGATACCCTTTTAAGAATCGTCCAGTTCCTCAAAATAACCTTTAGCTGCCGACATCACCTCTTCATTGTTGGAAAATCTTTGGCCACTAAGCTATTTTTTCAGGTGTAGGAAGAAAAAATAATCCGAAGGGACTGAATAGGCAGATAGGGTGCATGAGGTAGCAACTCAAACTTTCAATCGATAATTTTGGCATTTGTAATAACGAATGTGTGATCTGGTGCATTCTCTTAATTACTTCTTAGCCCAAGGCGAGCGTTTTCGCTTGATTTCTTCGTTAAAATATTGCAATAAACCAACGCCATTGCCTTTTCTGCAGATAAAACAGTCTTTGCCTTCTTTGGAGCCGGTTCTCCCATTTCATTTCATTGTTTTGATTATTTTCTTGTTTCGAATGTGAAGTGATGGAGCCACGTTTTATCCATGGTTAAAAAACGAAGCTTTATTTCTAGAAAACATCGCCAAACACTCGATGGTAACATCTTTACGCCGTTTTTTTTGTTCCATTTTCAGCAAATGCGGCACCCATCTTTCGCACAACTTCCTCTTATCCAAATTCAGTTAATATGCGATGTACCGCACTTTTTGAAATACCTATTATGTATGCTAGCTCGCGCTAGAATCAGTCTTATCCAGAGTAGAATCTGGTTCAGCTTTTATATTGACTGGGCTAAGGCCAAATAAAAGTATTGTATCACTTAACGATGTCCAATATTTTCCATGATTACAAATTCACTGAAAACGTTCACTATTGATGGCTCCCAAACAAATATTAAACAACGGCCTTCAAACTGTATAGATTGTCTACTTTCTAATACAGTGGTATTTTTTCAAGCAACTACCGTTATCTCTTGGTCGGACCATGTACTTCTGGGACCATCCTCGTACGTGTTAATATATTTAGTTTTGTTACATAACAACGGGACCGCAGCGTTCGGTAACACGCTTCAACTATTATTATTAACATTACAGAAGGTTGGTTCTGAAATAAAGCATCGAGTTGACACTTTTATTTAGGACTATATGCACTAAAGTACAATCAAGATGCGGATAGTTACGAACGGTTGAAAAAAATCGGTATCATCAAATATCAGATGATGGAGCTCATAGAGGACATTGAATCAGCTTCAAATTTGGATATTCTTGAAGTTATACATGCTCATTAAATACAATATAAGCGTAATAATGAGCGTCCAAAACTGCGAAATTGAAGCTTATAAAGAACTACCTCCGTTCATGGAAAGGCTGAATACGCCTCACAAGTTTGGCAATTCTTTCAACACAGTATGAATGAATAAAGATGGAAGAATAAGTTTTTAGTTATATTTTGTAAGTTAGTGGTAATGCATTACTAATAACAAACTGCTATTGAAATTAAGGACCTCTGCTCTTTTATAATTAAGATATAATATCATATACAGGAGATGAGATTCCTTATCGTTTCTATATCCTTTGTGCTCTGTTTCCATCATCTTTTTAATGTTATATTTAATTTAATAAGACGTGAAGTAGGATGTGCAATATATGTACATGAATTAATCATATTAAGTTGATATTGATCCATTCTAAAAGTTGTCTCATCGTTAATGAAGGGTAAAGAGAACATTTGTTTCTAATTGAAACCAGCGTTTCGCTTCGGTGAAACACAATTCCAGTAAGTTCACCGCTGTTTACTTACAATTAACAAACTCTTCTTGTATTGTTTATTGTTTAGCTCAGTTTCCTGTTCTATTTCAATTAAGAACCATAAGGTGAGTTTGTTAATCTATAGTTTACGAAGCCCGTAAGTTATCTCAACAGAGAAGAGCTAACAGAAAACATTTATAGAAGGAATTTCAACTGAAACCTGCCCAATTTCTACATAGATAAAAATATACTATCAAAATGCAGCTCAAAATTGTGGAGTTTATACTGTTTGAATTCATATTGACACGAGAAATATTCTGAGTAGACACTGCAGAAGAATTGGAGCAAATAATTCGCCAACAGGGCAAAGTATCCTATCAGAAAGTTCTATAAAATTAAATTCAATCTTTGAATTGGTTGTGGTGCAACCATTTCATGGTTGTTTAATAATACGAATTGAATATTGATCAAAGTTGAATCAAATCCAATTAAATTAGATCCAACTTCGGAAAACTATATGACCACAATTATCGATTAGGTTTCTTATTATGAATAGATAATAACTAGTTTGTTTGTCTAGACCAAATGGTGCCGATTCTTCTCAATATTTTTCAGATGGCCAGATTTTCGCTGTCTCTCCATAAGTCGCCTGTTGTTTTTTCTTTTTATATTTCCTTCGAAGTTATTTTCCAGTCTCTTCGTATAATGCCTGTTTCTCTTCCAATTCACATTTTTCCAATCCATATCCTTTTACTTTATATTCGCAATATATTGCTTGATCTCCTTCCCATTTCACGTATTATCATATTCTCTTTCTCAGGATTCCAGCTTTTATTCTGTTTCAAATTATTTTCGCAATATTTCGGTTTCCTATTGTTTACCTAATTATTTTCACAGTCTCTCGGTTACCTGCTCTTCCAATTATTTCCAATTATTTCCTTCCAATTTATATTCTCGGTATGTTGAATGTTCTTCTTCCAATTCCAGTTATCTTATTCTCTTTTTAGCCTGCAGAGGAGTAGCTCCTATATCAGAGCCAACTCCAACAAACCCCCCTTCTATAAAAAATCCTCCTTATCCTACCTAAAAATTTTCCAAGGAAACTTTCTCTCTCTCTATTCTCTTTTTCAGAATTCTAGCTTATAGCCTGTACCAGGTGATTTTCCCAGTCTCTTTGTGAGTTGCCCGTTGTTCTCCCAATTTATATACTTTTCTAAGTCATTTTAGAGTCTCTCGGTTTGTTGCCGGCTCTTCTAGTTCTATATCTTTCAATTCATCTCCTTTCAATTTATATTCTCGGTATGTTGAATGTTCTTTTCCCAATTCCAGTTATCTTATTCTCTTTTTAGACCTGCAGAGGAGCAGCTCCTATATCAGAGCCAACTCCAAGAAACCTTCCCTCTATAAAAAATCTTCTTTATCCTACCTAAAAATTTCAAAACGAATTTCTCTCTCTATTTTCTTTTACAGAATTCTAGCTTATAGCCAGTTCCAAGTTATATCGCAATCTCATGGTATGTTACCTGTTCTTTGTATTTCCTTTTTGCCAATTTATATTCTTTTAATATATTCTCGGTGAGTTGTCTGTTCTTCTTCCAGTTCTACGTATTGTCTTATTCTCTTTTCCAGTTCTCTAGCTGCTTGTAGCCTGTTCCAAGTTATTTCACAATCTCATGGTATGTTACCTGTTCTTTGTATTTCCTTTTTGCCAATTTATATTCTTTTAATATATTCTCGGTGAGTTGTCTGTTCTTCTTCCAGTTCTACGTATTGTCTTATTCTCTTTTCCAGTTCTCTAGCTGCTTGTAGCCTGTTCCAAGTTATTTCACAATCTCATGGTATGTTACCTGTTCTTTGTATTTCCTTTTTGCCAATTTATATTCTTTTAATATATTCTCGGTGAGTTGTCTGTTCTTCTTCCAGCTCTAAGTATTGTCTTATTCTCTTTTTCAGTTCTCTAGCTGCTTGTAACCTATTCCAAGTTATTTCCACAGTCTCTCGAAATGTTGCCTGTTCTTCTTCTAATTGACATTCTTCCAATTTATATTCTCGGTATGTATGTATGTATGCCTATTCTTACAATTCTACGTAATTTATTATTCTAATTTTCTCTCACTATCTCTTTGTCTCCATATTCAATGCTTCTTAGTATATTTCTTGAATCGATTATTTCCTTGCTGTTTCCGTTATTGTATCGTTTCTGGAACTACGCCATCGTCTTTACATCCTTTTCGTCTCCTTATTTCATATATTGCTTTTTCTAATCCCTCTCTGTTTATTCTGTGGTGCTTTTCATTTTCTCTGTTCATGAATTATTGTACTAAATTCATCCTCGGTTACGTTATTTCTTGTCTTTCTAGTTCTGATAAATTATTCATATTTCCTACTGCTTCAATTTAGTTTCTCTTACTTCCTATCTAGAATATTTTATAATCTGATTCGTTTTTTTCTTGTCTTTTATTATTGTTCAATAATATCAAAGTTAGTAATATTAATAATATATGTCAGCGATAAGTCAAATTATTACAATATTGTTACGAAATCGTCCACTGATATAGACCGTGAGGCCGATCTTGTTCTAATGTATTCGGTGGATGCAGTCGTTATTTATTTTTTCCTGTCAAGTATTTGTTTGCATTTTTTGTAACCTACATACACGTTCAAGTTTTTGTGATCTGTTTTTATGGAGGCGATTTGTAAGAAGGCATTTTTGTTTGTTTACTGTACAGTAGATATTTCTAGAAAACGAACATTCCAGAATCTGAAAATTTATATAAAACGAGTCTCTAACGACCCTGAGGAATCAGTGAACAATTTTATATCATCGGGATAGTGATAAGTAAACTAAGCGATGTTTTTGAACAATCTAGATGTTAAGCACCAGTCAATAGTTAAGCGTGTAAGTGTTAGTGGATAGTTAAGTGTGTAAAAAAAATTACGTGACTACTATAAACTATGTGTTTAAAAATATTTCAAATCTCGCTATACAAGTATTTAATTTTCTAATAATTATTTCGGCACAAGAGCAATATTTTAGAAACGCGCTAAGTACATTGTGGAAATACCTATCCTCTCATTACATTAAAAAAAAGAACAAAATTACAACGTCGAATCCTCAATTCGAGCATACATTATATCTAACAGAGAACGAGAGATTTACATAAATACCCTTTGGGTACGAGAGAAGGGTTTAAATCAATGATTAGTTATATCTGAATCTGAGTTTGAGATATATTTCTCTAGTATTACGTAAACTAAATTCGGCTGTATTAATTAATTAAATAATTAAAGCATATACGAATCAGTGGCATACCACATAAAGTGGGATAAACAAAATTACAGATGTTAGTGAATAAGATTGAAGTCAATATCTTGATACTAACGGGTATCTTTGAACTTACAATAAATTTGGAAATTATAACAATCATAAAATGACTTCAGTTAGGTGTAGAAATGAAGATATAGCTTTCTTTTAATAGTTTTTGATACATCGCGTTATTTACATGTAAATTTTCTATTTCTTTAATAATTCCACACATCAAATACATAACTCAAATTTCTTTTTTCATTTGAAATCTCTTACCCAGAGAGTGTTTTGTGATACATATTAGAAGAGTGGTGGTATGTACTACAATTTTTCAAAGTTATTTGGATATATTTCCATACTTTACAAACTCGTCCACTGATGGTTGAGTCGGTCCTGTTGTATTATGAAATAATCTAAATTTTCTATTCTGTTTTTTACCTGTGTAGCGATGATTCTTTGTATGATTTTCATAACCTATTTACAGTATCTTCTTCTTACGTTAGGACTAGGTCCTGTATTTTCATCAGGGGTTTGCCAGGAGTAGTTGGGATGCTGAGGACCAGCTTTCATACCACCTTATAGGTGGTCGTCCAGGAGGTCGAGTTGTGTCTGGTTTCTTTTCCTTTGCAATTTTTGCTAACCGTTCATTTGGCATTCTGTCAACATGGTCTCTCCATTCTCTTCTGAGGCTCCTTGCCCATCTTACTACATCTTGAATATCGCACATGTCCCTTATTTCTTCATTTTTCTTCCGATCGAGTAACGTATGTCCTGTTATTGATCTCAGAGTCCGCATTTCTGTTGTTCTTAGGAGCCGTTTAGTGGTTGTGTTATCCGCTCTAGTTTCTATTGCATATTGCATAATTTTAATACATTTTGTGCTCATGTATTTATTTCGCCAAATTAAATCTCTGAGGTATCCCGAATATTAATGCTGCCTTCGTTGTTTGTGCTTTTACTTCTTTCTTTAGATTTCTATCGCTTGTTATGTTTGTCCCTAGATATTTGAAGGACATCACTTGTTCTACACTCTCTGATCGTAGATCGCTAGTTTACATCTTCTCGGTTCTTTAGATATAGTCAGAGATTTTGTTTTTTTTGTGGATATTTGCATGTTGTACGTGTTCGCTATTCGTTGGAATTTATATAGGAGCTTCTGTAGGTTATCTTCGTCTTCCGGCATGATTACTGCGTCATCAGCATAGCATATTATTTTTATCTCTTTGTCTCCCATTCGGTATCCTCTCCCGGCTTGCTTTACTTCGTTGATGGTATCGTCCATTATAATATTGAACTGGATTGGGCTTAGGCTATCCCCTTGTCTGATACCAGTTGCCACAGGTATTTTATTGCCAAATTTGTTTGCCGTTCTCACAAAGGTATAATTATCGGTGTTAAATTTGGGGTGAACGTTCCTTTTTTTTAGTAGAGTTATAACATCAGTTAAGCGTATCCTATCAAACGCTTGGGTGAGATCAATGAAGCACATAAAGGCTACCTTATTAAACTCTATGGCGTTTTCAGTTATTTGGCGCATTATAAATATAGCATCTATAGCAGATCTATTCACAGTATGTTGTGGCTAATTTCGAACATTCTGGATATGATAATAGTGTATATAAACGAGTCTCCAACAGCCGTAGTATTCAATGATATCATAGTGTCGGAATAATGAAAAGCTAGAGGGTGTGTTCAAATAAATTAGATGAGTGTTTGCTATTAAATGTTAGTGTAGAGTGTAGTGAATGAATCATTTAGTGTATAAATAAATTAAGTAAGTGAGTTATACAGCTATAAAACTGTTTAAATAAGTAAGAAAAACAAAAATAATCAAACTTATTTTGTATGTACTTTCAATATTTTATTCTTTTCATTGGATATAAGTGATCTTAACCTGATTGGAGTATACTTTATCTATTCTTACTCTGAAGAAGGATCATAGAATCAAAGAGTTCTAATAGAGTTGATAATACCCAGATACCGAGTCCCACTAGAATGGAAGCGGATTTCACTGGTTAGTAACCCTGTTAAAAGTCAAAATGTTGCTAAGGAACACAAGCTATCACCTGAAAAATTTGAATTTGAAAGAAACCGTCCCGTTATTTTGAATTAAATAAAAAAGTGAGATCGACTACAGACAGTGGCTGTTGCGAACTTTAAGTCAATAGCACCACTCTCTTGCTCGCTCCGAGTCTCCTCAACTTGATCCTATATGGAAAAATGAGCTGCTGCTGTTACGTTTTTTGTCATAAAGTTTTCTTATTTCGTTAATTACCGATAGCCCTTTTCAATTAGGTTTTCTTTAATAAGTAGAATTTAATTTCCAAATTCCCTTTCCTTTACCATAGAAAGATAATCGTTTTAATGGAAATGTGCTAAGTTTTCCTAATATATCTTTACTTTCAATTACCATTTCATGTAGATAATGATAAAAGCCGGATTTTATTATTTGGTGCCTTTTGTTTTATTATTTCTTTTAAAAAAATGTTTGGAACTAACTTAAATCATTTATCATTTTCCTAAGGATAACATAACATAATAGAATGGAGAACATTTTTATTCATTTATATCGTTTCCTATTCTCCAACAGACTATTCTCATAACAATTAATTTCGTAGAGAAGAACCCCACGTCTATAATACTAAGTTACAAGTATTTCATTAACACTTTGAGCTTTTATGTAGATGCTTGGGTTCAGCGACTATACATTTCTTTAATATTTCAAAAGGACCCTTTCATGATATTAAAATTCATATCAGTTCACTCCGACAAAGAGGTATTTCATATTTTCCTGTTCATTTGTTTCTCTCAAATCTCTTACATAATGAAAAATAATTAATTTTATAAAAGCGAAGTATCTATAACAACAAAAATGATGTATATTCTAGGGGTCCGAATTTTTTATATTACTGAAAGTTCCTTTGTTTTCCCAATTTCTTTTTAAACTCAAAATGGTTCTCTACGGTAAGATGAACGGTAGTGTACAGTAGTACAGATTTGTTGATGGTTGCATCTCGAGTTTCTAAGCTTGGGACTGCACGCTTACAGAGTTCGCACACTATCTCTTACTATTCTCATATAAAGGATACAAAAAAATTATAAATGCCGGTGAATCTATTGAGGATATTTTGATCGACTCATTACATCGTGACAACAATTCACAAGTGTCCAAAATTTAAATAAAATGTCCGTAATATGTGTAATTATTAGAAGCGTGTTAAGGTTGATAGAACTTCATTGTAATATCAAAAGCGTACTGCCAGAAGTTTTAATAATAATTTTAGTTTGTTTACACAGCGCATCATTCAAATGATCCCGATCAACACACTGACGGAGTCTGGTTCTGCCTAAATTTGTGAAGCATTAGTTATCATGAGGCATGTAATGGGAGGTGCATATGCTGGTTTTGGACAGTCTGATCGTGTGAACTATAATCATATTGTATTATTAGAAGTGAATTTCCTCTTGAATAATACGACGCAAATGGTTTGGGTACATTCAAGGTTGAGGCAGAAGGCTTAGGTAACTGCATATAAAACAAAATGTATGCATGCTTCTAAATCGGGCTTGAAACGATTCACTTTTGAGGAAGCTCCATGAAAAATCATAGAATCGAGATAAATCCAGTGAAGGCTATGCTACAATTCTGAGAATATTTCCCCTAGAGTTGACATGAAACTTCCAAAATAGTATTATCTATGGTATTCTGCTGACATTGGGCACAAATTAAGCTGTTGTGAACCAAGACATTTTGTCCATTAATTTTACATAACGATCAGAGTTGATTATCTTCTTCAATAGAATGAGATCAAATTATGCTGATTGCACACCAAACGTTACTTTTTCATTGAGTCGGACAGGGTCTGGGTGGATTCAAGGTTGAGGATGAAAGAAAAAATGGATATACAATCGAGAACAGAATTGGGAAAGGGGAAACCAGTAACTAACCTACTTATTTTGAGCTCTGGCGTACTCCAAAAGATCCCCTCTATGGCCTATGAAGTAAGTGAAGTAAATGAAGACAGAAGAAATAGTGTTAGTGTAAGTATAAGTTTCCCTGAGGAAAGAACTGTACTACGAGCCTAGGAAGTTCAATTATTTCAGAAATATGTCAGAGCGTGCAACAACATATTTTTTTATGTTCGAAATATCATATTTATTAAAAAACGGTACACCTGACAATAATGTGATTAAACAAATATTCGAAAAGATGCTCTTAAGCTATTTGAAACTCATACTGTATGGAAACTCTGACTTATATTATCAGAAAATTACATAAAAATGCTTTTACCTCGAACGAAATTGATATTCTGAATTTAGTTTCCTGTTTTTCAGGCAGAGTTAAAAATTTTTCCAAGTCTGTCGCGGTTTCTCATTTCCCGTTTCTTTTTCGTCCCATCAAAATATCCAACAAAAGAAAGATAAATAACGCTTCCGACAGAGTCAAACATCCATCCATCATCGGCTGACTAGTGTTGAAATTAAAAATTTTGTCGAATAATCAGCCGAGATAAATTGTAAAATCTCAACAGTCATCATCACACTTCTGGAATACTTATGTAAATGCCACGGTTTATGAATAAATTTCGAACTAACAGATTCTTGTATCTGGATCTTCTATTTGCATTTCAATGGGAAAGTAGGTCGCTTTATTTAGCGGTATGCGTAAGATAAGTCAAGTCATTTCGTGTTATAGTGCAGGAAAATGACATAATTTAAGAAAATGAGACCGAGTTTCAGACACATAATTTTTCCAAACGATTGAATATTATATAATATTATCAGCAATAAAAAGGCGGAATATGTTTCGTTTTATTTCCTTACACTACTTGGAATCATCGTACTTATTTTCAATCAAGTAGAAAAGAAAAGATGTACTAGATTAAATATAGAAAGATCTAAATATTGAAAGCGTTTATAAGGAAGCTAGATCATTAACGAACTAACTCCAACGATACAAGTAAAATGCTTTGTTATATCAAAAGAAAATTTCTTGCCTTCCACGACGAGGAAATATTTTCCTGTCTCCATTTCGGAAAACAATGCGCTGAAGGGAGAGTAAAATATACTCAACCAATACCCACCTAGAATAAAAAAGACTTTCGGTTTTAATAAGAGGTTTTTCTTGGGATGGCCTTGAAATAAGAATATTTTTGTCTACGGGAATGGGGTTGTTCCTGTTTTTACCCAGATGGCTGATGAAGGAGTTCACAAAGTTATAAGAAAACTGGAGTGGTGAGGTGGGGTTTGGGATTTGGAACTCAAGTAGTGGCCAAAAGAAGGGATAGAGAAATTGCTTTTCCAATCTTGGAGACTACTTGAAGTTGTATTACTCGGTTCGATAGTACAAATCACGTATTGCAGCTCAAAAAATAAGTCTTAATTGATATATGATAATAATTTGAAATTGTTATCTGTATTTCTCACCGAATAAAGTTGACTGACAGTTCTAAGGTCTACAGTACTTTTATTGAAACTACTCTAAACATTTTTTCACGAAAGTGAGGCTAGGGAATTCGAGAGAAAATTGGAGTTAAACAGTTTACTTTCAAACTCTGAAGACGATAATTTGGTTGTCGAAACTCGCGTGAGACAGTTTAATTATGAGTGTTGGTGTACTGGTAGTATAAACAAGTATGAATATCACCAACGGTTCAAAAAATTCCAACTTCAGATGGAAAGAGTTATTGTTCCAGTTGCAAGTCATTTAATTTGAGGAAAGCTGCAGTTCTTTCGATTGGATCAAAACAAGGATTTGTCATTATCGATGTAAGCGTTATTGTAATACAAAAAAGTGCAGCTGCAGGGCCAATGAGAAGTTGTTCATTTCTAAATGCCACAATAATAGAGCCAGCAAAAACAAATAAATATTGTAAATAAAGCGTACAATGAATATTCTAAAAATGTTCAGTGATTTCTATCAATTTACTTTACATATTTCATGCCTGGTAGGTTTATGAGCTTTCTGAATCATCCAGAAAGTGTCGTGACCATTTGAGCATAATCCACGATGCGTCGTGGTCATCAAAAAAGTACACAATGCGCTTTTACATGCGTTTGGACCAACTGTCGAAGCATTTTTTCCATTTCAATACAGGTACTTCCGAAACATGTTATTTGAACGCATTAACCAAACAAGCAACGAAACACGGAGACAAAAGTAATAGAAACAGCATTGTGAAATGTCAAACTGTATGATCGAAATGTGATCAACCCTTGTGCTATGTGCTCAAAAGAGATTTACTAACAAGTCTTAATTTCTATTTATAACAATATATATGATAACTTATATCCTAAACGTTTTGAGAAGTATATATTGAAAAATAATGATACTATCTTACATTGCCTCATATAATTCCACCGGGCTGTAACCGAACTAATTTATTAAGGATCTTCGACCTAAGAAACGGAAAGAGAGCAGTCCCACTTCAAACTTTCTCTGACAAGGTGTGTAAAATCTAAACGTTTCGATAGTGGAAGAATTCCTTTTCAGTTCAACCGAGATCTCTCCGCTCGATGAGTTACCAAACACAAACTTTCAACATTTGTATTCGAGAAGAACATCACTGGAAGCGTTATATTGCCCCAGTTCAAACTATTTCTCTTCGTTCTGTGCTCCCAAAGGTTTTGTTCCAGGCTGAAATTAGCATTAAACTTACACTGATAAAAATAATAGCTCGACCCATTACTTTATAATTTTATAAATTTATAGGGGAACTTATACAGTTCGTAAGTAATAAACGTACCATGTTACAACAATGGTAGCCCTGGTTCCAGCTCAATACGAATGCTGCTATTTTTGAAATGTGGCAACAATGATGGGCCTATGTCAAATCTGACATGACAACATGAAGTTTGACATTGTTAGTGGTGAACGTACTCAGCACGTGTTGTCATACGAGTGTTATTTGAGTTGCTTACACATCAGAAAATGGAATTGAGTCGCAAACATTCTCGTGAGATGAATTTCAATGAATTCGCTTCGACTTTCAGTTATGTGACACTATCTTAAGCCATTATGTTTCGCTGGTTTTCCGAATTCAATCGTGGTCTCACTTCGCGACAAGATGAATTTCTTTAAAGTCGTCCAAAATCGGCTATTGTTCCAGAAAACTTCGGTGCTGCGCGTAAACTCATAGTGCAGGATCGTCATGTGACATAACCGTAAGATTGAGGCATACTTGGGCGTTAGTTCCATTCGCATACGTTGAATATTGCATGAACATTTGACTGTCAAATAAATTTGTTCGCGTTGGGTACCACATAATTTGACGATCGTTCAAAAGAATTTCGTGTAGATTAGTGCAAAGAAGTGCTGAAAAAATTCAATCGCGGTGCTTCAAAAGAGCCAAATCCAAGAAAGTTGTTTGCGAAAAAAGAAACTTGTCGCATTTTTCGGAATTACAAGAGATGTCATCACTGTTCGTGAACGAACAAATTAGAAATACCAAGCGCAGAAGACGATTCATTGTCCATGCGATCTTTCACTCATCAGTTCAAAAAAAAACGTTTTTGAACAATACAAACATAAAATTCATGGGTCATTCACCCTATAGTCCTTGTTTGGAACCCATTGATTTCTTCCTATTCCCGCCGAATTTTTTTCTACTCTAAAGAAGTGGTTGATACGTTGAAATCACATGTTTCGGAAGTACCTCAATCGAAATGGAAAAAATGCTTCACCAATTGGTTCAAGGGCATCCAAAATTGTATTAATAGAGAATATTTTAAAAAACAATTAAGCCATTTTCAATAATAAATATTTTCATCATTGTTCTATTTCAAAATTTAAGTAACAATCCTCGTATTAATATTGTTTGAATTACTTGTAAATATATTTTCGGAAAAATATTGGATTAAAAAAAGTCAGAACTTTTTTTCATATACCTTATTTCTATTGTGACATTTACAATGCTAATTAATCGAGTTTTTTGAAGAAATAGCACCAAGTTACATTTTCAGTAGGTTAACTTGGGGGTATAGTCAAGAAGGACTGTATAACGACGATGTACGTCTATGAGTACGGTCAGAATTATGTTTCTTGATGAAGTAAATCATTCCGTGCAATTGGTAACCACTTTATCGGAATACCAAGATGGCACAGTCAGTAGGATAGCTACAATAGATAAAATCCTATCGCAATAACACAAGACTCGACTTTTTTTACTCTAAAATCTCCAAAAATTCAAAATATGCGTCAAAGTCGTCGTAGTTTCTGTCATACTTTTCAACTGCTATTAGTGTTTCGTGCGAACTACCTGACGAATAAATAGTAGAGTATATTCAATGATTCTTGATGGCATGCTTGTTTAGTTACTATGTGAATAAAGCCACTCATAGTACCTTGAAGGGAGGAATATTGCCCTAGTATGATTTTGAGTTGTGTTTACGTTGACTGTACATTGGACTTGGCCCGAGTCGCTTTCCATTCGTGAGGTGTTTGCTTCTCTACCTACACCCGCCCAAGAAGGTCACAACAGATAATATGGGACTTATGTTAGAAGAAGTTATTGATTTGACATTTAAATAAGTTCGTTAAAAGAGATTTTATGTTACTTTTCAACATAAAATTATTGAATATTAGGTTTTCTGATATGTATTCTAATATATTATTTCGAAATCTCTCAAAGTTTTTTTATAATATTTAATTAACTTTGTTTCAATTTTCAATACAAAAATAGTAACTTATGTTAAGTATCTTTCACTTTTCTTTTTTTTTTACAAATAAAAGCCAGATTCGAAACTTTAACTGTATCTTGTAAATATTGTAAAATATTATTTTGACATCAAATTTATATCAGTGTAGCCGTGTTCCATGTTGTCGAAATTAGCATTAAAATTACTTCAACTCAAGTTCACGTTGCCAAAATTCACTGGGGTAATTGGAGAACCAAAGAACATTAAAGGATAATGGAAGTCGACATCATACATTCAAAAAATGCGATGACAACATAGAGGCAAAAGCTTACATACATAAAATATTACGGTAGACTACATCTTTATCCGAAAACGGCTATAAACCTCTTATAATTTTGTACTCGATAGTTAAATATTGATGCAAGCACATTTTTAAGATAGTGAACATTACGAAGAAAGTTATTTGTTCAGGATATGTGAGAAAATTGAATACGTCTGAAAAAATTGAATTCAACGAAATTACGAATCGTAAGCAACTATAAATAAATAAAAATTAAAGGCAGGGCATTAAAAAACCTAACAAAACCAAAGTAATGGCTATAACAAAACTCCCAAGCTCAGGGGCATAGAGCAGATCAGAAACATGGACATTAAAAGTGGATACCATGAACATACTCGAGGCTTTTGAAATTTGAATATTCCGTAGTCTATTAAAAATATCATGGACTCAATATATACCTAAAGATGAAGTGCTTAGACTTATGGGAAAGGAAAGGGAGTTACTTACAACAATAAAGAGAAGAAAAGCCGCTTATCTGGGCCACATATACGATAAAAACAAGTATGATATACTGAAATTAATAACAGAAGGAAAAATGGAAGGAAAACGTGGACCTGGTCGCAGACTACATTCATGGTTTGAAAAACATACGCGATGAAACTGGTATGAACAAACCATCTATAATTTGTACCACTCAAGACCGAAATAAGTATGCCGAAATTGTCGCCAATCTTCATAAAATGGATATGACACCTGAAGAAGAAGAAGCAACTATAATTCATTCCCGACCTAAGAAAGTATAGTTCACATACATCAAATAATGAATTTGTTGAATTTGTAGAAGGAAGTCTGTTCAGAAGATGTTCAAAAGAGTTCTTGTTCCTCACGATGTATGTACTTTCTTTTCTACTATATCTTTTTTTTTTCTTAGAAACATCCATAACTTTGAGGAAATTTGAAAATTTGTATTAGACAAAAGCAACTTTGAGGTGTATACAATATCATCTGTGGTAAACACAATAGATAGAGAAGCAGCTTATGTACGAAGCATTTGTGAAGACGAAGCAATTAATAATTATTCAAAGTACATGATATGATAAACACCATAAATGATATGGTCTAATGTGTGCCAATAGACAATTGGCATATATTTTGGAAATTAGAGAAAGCTATGATGAAATGAAGCAAATTAAACTGGATGGATTTTATAAGTCACTTATGTTAATTATATGTAAATTCTTCAAGCAATCTATCATTAGATGAATAATGGAAATACGAGAAATCATGAAAATGTAACTAGAAGAAGTTGTATGCAAACTAATAAGAAATCAAGAAAAGTCTATTTGTAACTTTTAGATATTTTTTACACACAGTTTAATGTGATACATCTTCTTTTGTTCACAGATTTGATTATTCTAATTTTATATGCAAAATTATTAAAACGAAACAATAAAAGCATTTTATTTTATTCTCTAAAAATATATAACAGCGACTTTTTTCAATTTCTTCACATTTCTTAATATTCCTTATACTTTGCAGGGAAATTTATAAGCAAACTTAAACAATAGAAACAACTTTGTACTTATAAATCACACTTACTGCGTTTTATACAAACATTCTACCACTGCATGAATAAATTAAACTCAAAAAGCTCTAACCATTATGTCCTTCTTCTTATTTATCCAAAAAGTGGGATGAATTTATATATTAGTAAATAAAGTACTAACGTGATTTGTTTATTAATCAACTATTCATTATTAATTTGAATACACCTTTAGGTTCATTTCTCACTATCCCCAGGTGTTCACGATGACATCTTATTGTTTAAACGGCTTTTAGAGACTGGTTTTATATGCTATCTCACCTCACATAATCTTCGATTATAATTTGTCGGAAACAAACAAAAACGCTTCCTTACAAATTATTTTTACAAAAACAATCGACAAAACAAATAAACAGACAACGCATCCACCAAACTGTACTTCGAAAACATATTGGTATTGGACCGGCTTGATGGTTTACAGCAGTGGTCGAGTTTATAACACTATAAACTCTATTTTAGTTATTCCAGGTGCATTTATGTAAGGATGTCGACCGTACAGGTTTTCTTTTGGTAATTATTGTATATAAAATTGATAATAAATCCAGTTTTATTTTTAAGGAACAGAATAACATCGTATCTCACTGATGATTCAACTACAACGTCTTTTATCGAAACAATTTTATTTTTTGTCGGGCCGTTCGTTTGTTTTCAATGCTCAAGTGATAGTAATCTCGTGTTAATATGTTTATCTCTCTGGGGTTTGAGGAATTAATATTTTTTATCTTTCACAATTGAAATATTCGCTTTTAAATGAAAATATATAAATAATTTGATCGGGAGATTTTAGGTTATGACATAGCGACGTCAAGTTTATAAAAAGTATATTTATCTACGAACGGCTAAATCAGCTTAAAGTTTATCAATCATGGTACTTAAGAAGAATAAGAATATTGGAATCATCAAAGCTGAGCAGTTGATAAATTTGTATCATGCTCATTTAATACTTTTGAGAAAAAGATATGTGGAGCTAGAAAGGAGAATGAAGCAATATTGCTATTTCTCTAGAAGACAATTGAACGTTTTTAGTTTTAATATTTTACCCCCGTATCATATAGAGTTATAATAAAGTGATACACAAAATTCACGAAACTTACAAAGTTCATTTTTGAAAAATAAAAGCAAAAACATGACAAACACTTTTAATTTTTTTCCGCATCTTTTGGCAGAAATCAAACAAATAAAACGTCTTTGTTAAAGCTGTTTTCTGAACAAATAATTTGTGTAGTGGTCATACAAGAATATTTATTATGTTTTCTCGTACGGGATGAAGGACGAACTTCCGTTCGGCATAATATAAGCCTATTTCTTCCGTGCAGTGTTCTTTTCCCATCATTCTTCATTCTACTTTTCCAAAGTTTTCAAGGACCTGTTCCCATTAGCACTGTCCTGTTCCTTGTTCTCTGAAACATGTAAGAACTTGTAAATACTCATCTTCTAGGGTTTGGTTAATATCGTGTGTGGTACGATACGACTCAATTTGAGCGAATCTTCAAACTACAAAAGGGACTTCTTTAGAAGATTAAAACTTCTGAATCTTCCTTCCTTATTCATCTTTGAATCCGTTTGCCTGATTCGTAAGCACGCTTCTCCAATTTCAGAAAGATCGTTGCACGACTATCGCGGGCTCGACCTTTACCTGCATACTCCAGTTTAGAATTAGTTACAGGCTCAATATTTCACAATGCAAAAAAATGCACAATCACTTGCCAATTGCAATCAAATCGATATCACCTCTTCCCGCATTTCCCAATAATTTGAGGGCATATTTACTGGAAAGTGCCTTCTACTCTGAAACGACTACTACTCTAATAATAATATTTGATTCCGGACATGCTGCATACTGGTTTTATCTTTATTTAGTTATTTTTATGTTTATTTTCAGTTTTTACAAGCTTTGGCCTAACAATTTTTTGACAATAAAGTATTTCCTCTTTCTGTGTCACTTCCGTCATCTTCGGCTTTATCAAACCAGTGCATAACAGTTCATTCAAAGTTTTAATCACCTTTCCTGACGGTCCAGCCATTATTTATAATGCAAAAAACTCACACTAATAGTAAGGTGGCATAAGAAAGCTGCTCAATCACTTCATGATTACATGGCTGACCGTGCCTTCGCACATAGTAGTCTTCCATATGCCATCTCTCGACTTAAGAGATAAACCAAAGTAGCGTCCTCTTTTGGTTCATGAATACAACTAATACGTTCATTGATTTGACGGTAGGCGGCACTAGCGGCAATGATGTTAAGTCAATCACAGAAAAAGCATTGATATTTGACATAATATAGTGGATGCGTAGTTGATCTTGGACGGGTGTCTAAAAACAACAACTTGTTAATCTCATTGTAGCACGTGTTCAGTCTAGTTTTATATATATAGAAGGAAAATGTTTGTTAATTGCATTGCGATGCATTAAAGTCCTATTCTTCCCATAATTAAAAATAAAAGTACCAACTTACGTCTAGATATTTGAAATTTGAATTTAGAATTTCAATTTTGAATATGCCGCCAAAAGCAGAAAGGAAACTGTTGTTTCCATGTATGTTAAGTACTGCTAATGAACCAAGAGAAGGCGCTAAAACGGGAACTCGAGTTGACTATCTAAAGAATGTGGTTGATCTATGGGTTAGACTATCTATCGTTTCTCTTCCGGTTGTAGGAGTCATAATTATAAAATTTGTATGACAGTGTAAGATTGACATGGACAAACTGTTGTTATATTCCAACAATTGAGAAAATCGATAATTTTAATTCCTTCAATTATGTTGTTGATTCAAAATCAAGTTTATATTGGTTTTTTCCATTAATTATTTCAGGTTTTTCTCATGTGACGTGTTTTTTCTTTTTTTTATGTGAACTTTGTTCGTTTCGTGAGTTTTGTGCATTACTTTATCACAACTCTGTGTAACAGATTCGAGGTTATTCTGCTCATTCATTTTATATGTCACATGCTAGAACAAAATAATTCCGTTATGTTTCTAAAGACTTTATCGGAAAATGATTAAACTCAGATTCCAATTAAGCTAATGTGTTTGTCCAGAGGTGGCGTGGCCTATCACTCAGCTATCGGACATGTAATAATTCAATATAAATGGGGTACGTCTACTCGGTTAAGATACATAAGGGAATAGAAAATGTTCGTTTCAATTATATAATCTAAACTGGAATTAGATTATATCTACATTTTATTTTGAAGATGTACATATACATTTGATATTGAATAGATTATTTTTATCGTTAGTCGTACTTCGCACCCTTAAAAATCTGATTATTTACATAATCACGTTTTTTAAGAAACATTACACACAAGGTTAGTGAAGTTCCTTGGAATTATGAAAGTTGTTGTTTTTTTTTCCATATACATTTAGGCCAAGTACTAGCCGATTTCCCGTGAGATTTTGAAAACCAAGGTCGATTTTTTGAAAATTGGTAAAAAGGTAGTGTTTATAACCTTCTTCAAAATCTTTCCTGTGTTGCTTTTGCCCAGGGTGTGAAATTTATTTTATTAAATTAATCTCGTAGGTCGATAGACTGACTAATTCTAAGCAACTTCTACTCCATAAATTTTTTTTCTAAAGCTGGTACTTTTAGAGTTATTGACGGTTGAAAAACGCATTTTGCATGAATAATTTGAAAAGTTTTCATTTTATCAGCAAAATTATTGGAAACAAAAATGTAGCAAATAAAAAAATTGAGAGATTAAAAATTTCTGTAAATTCAACTAAGTTATTGCTCTTTGAAAGACGACTACTTTTGGAGAAACCCAAAATTGAAAACCTTTAACCTCAAATAACTGTGAGAGTGATGAAATTTTTCGAAAAACGTCGAGAGATCTTTTTCAAAACACATAGAAAAACCTTTAAAATGAGTACTGTCAAAAGTCTTCCGCATAAGAGTTAACTGATTTATAAAAAAATAAAGTTTCTTCTTTTTTCTTTTATGAAAAAATGTAATAATTATACCCTGTCTGTCAACACCCTAATTGAAATCAATTAACTCTATTCATATATTATTGATATGCTCCATATGATTTTACCAGTTCTTAATGCTTGTTTTAGAAAAAATAAATGATTAAATTGAACACTGCAATTACGTAATTTTGAAAAAAAACTTAATAAATCAAAAACTTTTCACGTTATGAGAAAATATTTAAAATAATAATTGTAGGGTTTTCCCTGCCAAAAAGTTTGAGCTTTTTTAAATCAATGTATCATAAAAATTGAAGGAGATACATCAGTTAAAGGTTGCATCGCATACTTATGCAACCCCTTTGAGCTGCACTCTTTCCGAAACCGAGGGTTGAAAAAAGTTTTAATTGATACAACGTTAAGTACATGAAATCCCCTACAAAATCCTTTTTTAAAAAAGTTTCTAGCTTGAAAATTGAAGGTGCGTTTCATAGGGTATGAAAAATTTAAAGAGCAGCAATTTCTTAAAAATACTGACGAAATATTCTCAATTTAATATAAATCCACGTTTGAATAATTTTTATATATAAAAGAATCGTTGAGATTATTTTTTAACCTTTCAAATGATTGGTGGATGATTTGGAGAGGTTGCATGAATCTGATTGACCATAAACATGTTTGAGAATGTCAACAGATCTACGAATAATTCATTTGAACTGTATTTCATTCAAATATATGCTAAGATCGAAGATTTCCAAATTTTTCAAGATAAGGGGTAGTTATCACCCCTAAAACATCCAAATTTTCATAAAAAACTACGTTGAATAAGAAAATTCTTCAGTTTTAACGTTTTTACCACTGGCTCCTGGCCTAATTGCTATTATTTTGTTACTCTGTTTATTCACTGTTTGCCAGTTTACGGTGGTTTTTATAAATGAAATCAAAACAACGTAATAAATATTATAATATGTAGATTCCATTATTAGATTTTTACTTATTTCTCACATAAGTTACATAGGGTCGTCCACAATAATCTATTCCAGCGATTACAGCAATCCACCCACGGTTTCCGATTTTTTTACTTCAACCTACTCCTACTTGACACCCAAAATTTTCATTTCAATTTGTTCAGGACAAACTATAACCCTTGATGTTTAAACTTTTTATGAAAATACCGTAGAAACATTCACTTTTAGATCTTATGAAGGATCTTGAATATATCGATTTCATCTAGACTTATTTGAACAATTTCCTGTTTGTTGAATAAGATAATATTTTCTTCCAAATAAGATAATAATTCTGCTATTTTTCTCATTTTTATACTTATCGTCTGACGTACCTTTTTGTTTTCTATCAATTTTCATTAAAAAATCATGTTCATTGAACCAAATATTGCCGAATTAAACACATTCAACCTTATCTAGACCTGATCACTTCGTATAATATATCTATATAAATATTTCCATAGAACTATATCAGTTGCTTCTTTTAAACTCTGTGGAAAACTGCTACTTTTTCCTTTTATTCTGATCCAACACAAAACCACGTTATAATCTGTCCGTAAATAGTGAGGAAGAAAATAAGAAATATTTCAGGAAATTTGATAAAGCATATGCCAAAAAAATAATAATTTCAAATAATTATGTATCAAGGTAATTTGAAGCGACACACCTTGTATATCTAATTTGCTATGGGTCTATGAAACATTCGTGAAACTGTAAAATGACTTAACCGTTCTCTGATGACGATAAGTTCGTGACAGAAACGTAATGCTGGTGTAGTCGTATTAGATGGCACATGAATTGAAAAAAAAATATCTCGGTATAGGAATTTTGTAACGAGGATCATATCTAACAAAGACCAAGTTGTTTTGTTGATATGAATAAAAAGATTTAATATGTAGGAAATTTAAAATATTTTTCTTTTGCCGCTATGAGCTATTGGCGAGTGCGGTCCTGCATATGAAGTACTACAACTTCAGCCATAAAATTCGAATCAGAAAAGGTAAACTAGAATCGGTTGTTTACTTCGAAGTTACGCGATTGAATTGACATGAGCACATCAATCTTGATCAAGCTAGATAAGAAATGGCTATAAGTCGAAAACGGGCTCGTATTGGAATTTCAAACAACAAATTTAGATTAGGAAGTTTACTCCGCTATTTCCGGCGAAGGATGTATCGAACGAAGAAACAATTGTTAATATAGGATTGAAGGCATTGAATCATAACAAGATGTTGTTTCCTTCATTTATTTTAATTGAAACTGAAACTACAACAATCTATCTAGCCCTAAACAATCTTGTAAAACATGTGTCATGTCAATAATAGAGTTACAATTTGTAGACAAAAGCTTGTAAAAACTGAAAAACAAACATAGAAATAACTAAATAAACAAACAAATCAAATAAAATTTCAATAACAAGTTAGTAAATCGTTTCGTGATCCTAACTACGATGTACTCTCTAACAACCCAGAAAAGATGTCAACAATACATGGAGTACAGTTTCCTGCTCACTTTTTCATCTTTTTTCGAGAATTTTGTATGATGTATTGATGTTAAGACTTTATCTACTAAGAGGAACTTCTCGTGGTGACCGGAAACGACATTAAACTAATAATCGGTCTACTGGCTGGTTGCTGCTCCGTCTAATACCAGTATAAAACGAAAGGCATGAGAGAAGACAACTGGGTATTATGCAAACAAGCCATGGAATTATCCCATTTCATCAGAAGGCTTGAGTCCCAATAAAAATTGATAAACTTTTTCCTGGATACAAAAAATATCGCAGTAACGGTCACTATACACATTGATTGCTCGGTTTCTTTGATCTTCATGAAAATAAGGATAATTCCTTTAGCATTCATAGCGGCCCAAACAACGACCTTTGGGATGTGCAGGGATCGTTCATGCTTTCTTCTCGGATTCTCGACTGCCCAGTACCGACAATTCTGCTTATTAACATGTCCATTCAGGTGAAAATTTGCTTCGTCGCTGAACAGTATGTATTCAAAGTTGTTAAATCGCTGCAACATTTCGTTCGCAAAATTCAGTCGATTAGCATAGTCCGTATCCTTCAATTCTTGAACCAATCGAATTTCATAGGCTTTTAAATGAAAATCTTCCTTTAAAATCAAATGTAAGAACGATTTTTTGATGTTTATCGCTTGGCTTCGCTTTCGGATGGTTAAAGATGGATTTCGACGAACCGATGCCTCAACTTTTTCAATTGTTTCTTCATCGCGAACTGAACGAGGGCGACCAGAGTTTCGAATTTTAACTGTCGCACCTGTATTCTCGAACATCCTGATCCATTTCCTAATGCTATCGTCACTTGGCGCGTGGCGTGTATGATATTCCGCACGATACAGACGTTGAACAGTCACTATTGAATCACCGTTACGATAATACGCTCGTACGCGCGGTGCGTCCCCGAGTACTGTTCCATCGTGACCAAAACTCCACAAAATGGCGGAAGCCACGAACCCCTCCCCGCTTCCTTTCGTCGCTCCGTTTTGAATGTGGCGCGAAAACAAATACCCGATACTCTTTTTGGGCATGTTTTTCGTCTCGTTTTACCATTAAAAATTTCATCAAATATTATTTGAATTATGTCGAAGAAGACAAAAAAAAAATGAGAACTAGAACAAAATTAAATGAAAAAAATGTAAGGTAATGCTCCAAGGACCCAGGACGGTCAAACCAAACAGTAAAATCTATTTAAATACGCTCCATTAGGCCCTGAAGGAGGTTTGGAATAAAATACTTCGTGCTTTCCATAAGACCCCTTTGAGTTGTGAGAAAAGTTAAGTTGCGGGCCTATGGATCGTGTTAAGTACTTCGCAGGAGTAGTACTAGGGTGGGACACAAAAATCCCAGACAAATTGCCAGAGCGGCTGAAAGACCGAAGCGACTCCCCAAACAATTCACAAATCTACAATTCCAATATAATTATTGACAGAATTAATGTTGAGAATGTCTAGTTGTAGTTCTAGGACGAAATTTTCTCAATCTATGGACTGAACTCATGGACTAATTGAAAAATATTATCGAAACAAACGGAATCCAGCTCTGCAATGCATTATTGCCAGAGACTTTAAATCCACTTTAAATATTTTTAATGCTACATTCATTTTCGTGTCCAACGCCATTCGAACGAACTTCTCTAGGAAATAGCTTCAGGAAGTGCATAAATATACGACGCAGACATTGTTATTACGGATGCAGTAAAGAATTGCAATGAGATATGCATATTCACGACATTTATAGATATATTAATCATTCTATTTCTCTTAATACGAGGTAACTGACAAAAGGAAAATTGCGTCAAATACTCTTTTTGTTACCAAAATTTTTAACCAAAATAAAACAAAATAAAAGATAGTGAGTGAAAAGTGAGGTTATAGTATACCCTCATGTAATCATTACTAATACTGACATGTAACATGTGGATATCTAAAAATTCAATATTTAGTGCCTTTCTAGTAAAACTTGTAGAATTGTCGTCGCCCCCAATTGGTGTCTTGCGGATTTGTTCATATGTTCATATATGTAATGTGGCATCATTTTTTCACTACTTTTCTTCATAATTACCTATACTTCACCTTCTTTATCACTTTCTTTATATTTCCGTATTTACACTTTCTTAGTCTTGCTAGCTGCACGGGAACTGTATAATGAAACTGGACCAGTGCAGGCCAGTTCATGAGTGTATAGAATTAGTTAGATCGGATACAAAGATTGATTGTTGTATTTGAGGTTATCTGATGTCATTCAGTCCAGGTAGTATTAACAATTATGGAAAACGATTCAGTACTTTTCAACATTTTACATTCGTCCAATGACGAAGATATAATGCCACGTTTCCAGATTACACTTGCACTGCACTGGCTGAACTGACTCTAAACCCAGTGCAAACAGTACAATGAACTGGGTGAACTAGTAAACTCTTGCACAGCTACCAATAACAGCAAAACTAGCGCTGGTTTTGCTACAAAGGACGCTTTAATGTACACTTCCTGAACTAGTTCCGCAACTAAGAAGAAACTTTTTGTTTTCTTATTTTGTTTTTGGTCTTGCTTTTGCTTTGTCCACATCTGGTGCCGATTCAATGTATCCTTATCACTCTTTCTATAAATGCGTCTCTACAATTCCGGTCTGTATGCTCTCTATATCTCTTTATCCATTGTTTTTATTGATTTTCTACTTTTTCACCTGATTTAAATAGTTCATGACATATTTTCCATAATTTCTCACTCAAACATCGTTTTCTTTTTGTTTGCTATGTCAATGCCACCACTAACTTATGTATTTTCATTTCTTGGTTCGTACTAAAATCTTTCAATGTATAGGTATCGCTAATAATATTTTTTTCCATAGTGTTTTTTGTTCCTTTTTCCTAAAAATAATCCTGAATGCTGGAAAATTGTCGTTTATCCATATTCATTTTCTTTCAGATGATGTTTTAGAGTGATTTTCCTCATTTGGTCACTTCTAAGCAAAATGATATTCATACAAAAAGTATTTTCATATGTTTTTTCAAGTAGGAATTACCCCACTCGCCTTCGGCTCGTGTCAAGCCGTCCTACTCGTGGAAAAAAAGTATTACTGTACACACATGTTGCATAAATAACTAATATAGGTTCTATCCTAACTTTTCATATTATTTTCTCTTAATAAAAAACATTATTTGATAGGAAAAAAATTTAATAATTACTCCACTACGATTTTTTTATGTTTACTCTCCAGCTTCTTGCTCGCTTCCCTCATTATCCTCTTCCACTTCTCTCTATCCTTAAAGACTTTTCTCCAGTTCCTTATCCCCATTGCTGCAATATCCTGCCTTACTTGTTTCTCCCAGCGTGCTTATAACGACATCTTGGCCGTTCTATCGCTGGCTTCCACTCTGTTACCTTCCGTATCGGGGCTCTTAGATCTCTTTTTTGTATATGTAGAAGACATTTAAGCCTTTTAGTCTTTATCATTGCCCTTATATCACCATCATTCACCTCCTTAGAAACACCACATACTTCAAAACTCTGTCGCTTTGATTCCCTCCGACACTTCTATAATTTGCCTCGGTTATTGTCACACCCAAGTACTTAAAACCTCAAAATCTTGGATATTTATATCCTTCCAGAATGATCTTCCTCTCTTTTTTGTCCTTCTCTTAGTCACCATATGTACTTTGTTTTTTGAACATTCACGTAGAATCCTATTCCACCGGCTTTGTCCATCAATTGCACTAAGTATGTAAAAGCTTCGCTTATCTCTTGCCATGAGCGCACGTCATCATCATATCATCATATTTGCGTACTGTTTCGAGATAAAGTCTCTCCCACCTCTATCTCATCTATTACTCCGCCTATTGTGATGTTGAGCTGAGTCGTTGAGAGAGCGACCTCTTGACTAACACCTCTTTGTACTGAAATCACTTCGTTAGCCCATCCTCTGTCAAGATTTTGGTTTTGGAATTGATCATCGTCATATTTACTAATTTAATAAGCTTAGAGGAGATCGCTTCTTTTCTAATCGCTTGCTCTATTAGTTTCCTGTTGATACTATCAAAAGCTTTAAGCATCGCATGTCCATTCTGTGTTCATAGAACTTTTCAACTGTTTGTGACATCACATGCACTGCATCTATTGTTGATCTGTTGACTTTGAAACCATTCTGATAGTCTCCGAATTTCTCTCCACTCACTAGTCTATCTCACGAGTGTGCTCAGAATTTTTTAAAGTTGTCCTTAGATGTGTTATTGGTCTATAACTGTCGCACAGCTTCGAGTCTCCTTTCCTGGTGCTTATCTCTATCTCAGACGGTCAATTTCTTCAAGATATTTTTCATATGATGGTGCCTTTTCGTTATAAACTTCATCGTTTCCCTTTTGGTTTCTTTCGTGGAGTTTGCTTCCCTTTCTATTGTCGATAACGCCTTCTTGGGCGTATTTTGTGCTTTGATGTAGTGGAAAAGTTTTCTGCTATCTTTGCTGTTCTCCTCTATTCCCTCAAGCATTGCTTTTTACCACTACTTTTTCTTTCTTCTGCAGCATTGTAGTGTTTCTTTCTTTTGTTGTCTGTATCTCGCAAGCTCGTTTTCTTTTTTTGTTGTACGCTACAGCAACCATAGCTATTTTTTCTTCCTAGTATGTGTGTTGCACTCTTTGTCAAACCACTTCCCCAGTGCAGTATTTGCTGCATTCATTACAGTTTCCTTTATGTTTGTCCAAAATTTTAAAAAGAACTAAGGCCATCCTTCATCAGACTCTTTCTTAGTTTGTCTTGGTACTCCTTAAGGATTTCATGATTCGTTTTCAATTGCTCTGTGTTTAATTTTTTACTGCATATTCAATCTTTGCATCCAGAAGTTACATCGACAAAAACATAAATAGCTAGTTAGCTTTGACAAGCACAATTGTACTATCCAAACAATATTACGAGTATAACTTCCACATAATAAGTCGAGTGACAAAAATCCAATGGTAACTTATAAATATTGTAGTAAAATAACAATTAATTATAGTTATTATATTCAAAGCTCTTTAAAAAATAAACTACTAAACGTCTGCCGTATCTGTGCTGTATAAATATATTAGAATACCATTAAATTCTTTGATACTTTGATACAAACTTGTTACATAATATTTTCCGCCATTTTTCTGGTACTTATTCTAATTCATATGGCGACGAAATTAGTATTTTCGGCACATGTAACATAAATTGAAGCAGAAATTAGTTACGAATAAAGCAACTTATAATCTCTTTCTCAAACATAAACGCTGCATACAAACGACTGTTTAAAATCCTAGCGAAACTCTATATTCCATTAAAAAGAAAAACGGCATGACTCACACCCACGTTTCACCCACATTGGGAAACTTAGAAACCTTTAGCGAATTTAATACACCTCCAGTGTATAATATTATTTCCAACTTGCCACTATTCCCTAATGAAAAGTTCTACTACGTATTAAGATAAACCTACTCCGACCACATTTAAGATTCCCAACCTCAACGCATTCCGCTTTCTCTTTCTGTAGTTTCTCCCGTTCAAATTGGCCCTAATAACAGCCGAACATAGTCTGCCGAATCCCAGTAAGCCTATCCCAACTATCATGAATTATTCGAGTGCAGAGTTTGAATTAGGGCAATAACATATGAGGCTCTATTAAATGAAACTTGAACTCATTCTTACGTATATAATGGATAGTGAAATTTAATCAGAAAATTAACCAAATTCCAATGTTTGTATCGCACAAATTCGTCTGCGTCCGATGGAATATATACAGGGTGTCCCACGACGAGTTGAAACAATCTGTATATAGCAAAATATTCATAAAAATTTCTTCGTTTGGGTTTTCGGATATGATCTTTTTAAGTAAAATATGTTCAAATATGACCGACTTCCGGTTCTACCGAATACATTTTTGAAAATTTTTTTTCGAAAAATGCATACTTTTTGAGTTATTAATTTTTTTGTAAAAAATTTGATTTTTTACGAAGATACCCTTGAAGATATGAAAATAGTTCCTATTCGGTTGCTTTCAGTAAGGTCAGTCGTTATCGAATCTATTTTAAAGAATTTTTCGTTTTATACAAGGTGTGTCTAAAAAGAGCTTAAAGTTTAATTTTATAAACATCAAATTTCTTTATTTTTTAAATAGAACCACTCGGTTTTTCTTTCCTATACCTTAATCTCACTGTTATCCAGATATTAATAGTTTTCTGTAAGTTTTTAGAGATGCAGGTGTGGTCTAAATTTTATTTATTAATTATTATTAAATTGAGACCGTGCTATTTTGATGATTTTCGAAAATATTAACAATTGACCAATGACAGTTAAAAAAGTGTCAATTAATACAAAGCCTACTAAAAGTATACTTAAAAAATTGAAACTTGTTAAAAATATAATAATAATTTAAAACCTCAAATATTATCTCGGTAACGACTAAAAGTTGGAAAAGGATTAGTAAATACAATTTGATTCGATTTTTTATACAGACCATGACATGATAAAGAAAAATACTTTTTTATTTCTTAGTGTTTGTATAAACGGGTTAAAAATTTAAAATTTATACTAAACGGTAAGGTTAAGGTTTGAGAAAATATACATAAATTTGCCTCATTTTTTACCCCTGAATGCATTAAAATAGAAAAATCCTGGAAGTTCTATTTAAAAAAATTAAGAAATTTGATATTTATAAAGTTAAACTTTGAACATTTTTTATACACACCCTGTATAAAATGAAAAATTTTTTAACATAGATTCAATAACGACTGACTTTGCTGAAAGCAACCGAATAGAAACCATTTTCATATCTTTAAGGGTATCCTCGTAAAAAAATAATTTATGAGAGTCTGCAACGGTCAAATTTTTTACAAAAAAAATTTAATAACTCAAAAAGTATGTATTTTTCGAGAAAAGTTTTTATACAAAAGTATACGTAGATTTCAAAAATGATAGGAACGGAAATCGGTCATCTTTGAAATTATTTTAGTTAAAAAGATCGTATCCGAAATCCCAATCGTAGAAATTTTCATGATTCTACCAAAAGTATTTTGCCTTAGTTTTAACTCGTCGTGGGACACCCTGTATATAATGTAAAAACCTGATACTTCTTTGTTTTATGAGTGATGATTAGGTATATATTTAAATAATAAATGATGAACAATAAAAGTTTAATAGCTTCATTAAAATTATTAACTATACAAAAGCATGCAAGTCAAGTACAGAAATTTGAGACCATTTGGTAATAATATGCCAGAAATTTCATTCCAAGCTATAGATATGTCATGAATCTATGACTGGATGCAGCTCTTGATCAAATATAGTTGATATTTAGTCAAAAAACTCTCATGAGAAACGTATAGGAAGAAATCGGAAATAAGTTTTCTTCTTTTTCTTTAATTTCGAATATATAGTTTCTTCCTGAGCTCTTCTTGAAAATCCAGCTCTCATACCATCTTTTTAGTGGTCTCTCTAGTATTTGGTTCCTAGTTTTTTTCCATTTTAGGCATTATTTCGACATAAAGTAGTAGACAATGAAGTCGCTACGTTGATGATATTGTTAGTTTCTGTCACGATTTTGATGTCAAAATTTAGAATCATTCTAAGTATATTTAATACTATTAAAAATAAAAAAAAACAGTTTTCGTCGTTGGGTAATATAAGGAGAAAATAATTTCCAACGTTGATTATTGTTTACAAGGAAAACTTATTTGAAAATCAGGAGAAAGTTAAGTAAACATCATCCTGAAAGTGCTCCTTCCCTATAGAATAATTTGTGATTCTTTGCTATTAACAGAGGCCATGAGAAGAAGATTGAGACTGAACGTATGGCACCGTAATTTACTCTGATATTTATAAGAAAGAATATGCAATATTTTCCATAAAGTAGGTTATCTATGATGAAGTTATCAGCAACGTAATTGTCCCGATGTTTATAAAAAGTTTGCACGCATTGATATTTCGTAAACTCTTCCCAGAAAAGAAAAACCGTTTTTCGGGCTTCAATATCATAAAAACCGCGGTATTTGGGGATTCCAGAACTAAATTTTCTAAAAATTATATTGAAAAAATAATGACAAATACTTTCTATATGGTAGTTATCTGCTGATATATTTCAACAGCTTGATTATTATTGGATTGGTTGACTACCGATTGAGGTTTTTGAAGTGGATTTATGGATTGAACGAGATATTCTATTTTGCAAGTTTACTTTTGGGAGATGGAGGCTTGGCAAAAGATGGAAAATATTTACAATTAGGAAAAATTCAAATATTATTGTTGTTTACGTTTTCATTTGAAAAAATCTGGAACCGAGGATGACGAGAGGAAGTATCAGTGAGTGCGATCTCAAAAAATTTCCAGAATGGAGAAGCTTCATCTAAACAAAACATCCATGAGACCAACAGTGAACTACGGAGGCGAAGCGTTGATTCTTAGAAAAGCAGAGGAAGAGGAAGATATATGGAAAAGGGGGGAGATTTATAGCTGGGGAGAACAAATAATGGAATAAGGAATCTGTTTGGAAAAGCAAAATAATAAAATCCAAAAGAATAGGGCACTTAAAGAAAATGCCATATTTTAGAACAACCAAAAAAATGATGGACATAGAACAAGGAGGAACTATAAAAAAAGAAAACCAGGAAAAGATGGTAAGCAGAGGTGATGTAAGACTAACAGAGAGAGGAGTTCGGGACTGGAAAAAGAGAGCAAAAAAAAAGAAAAGAGTGGAAGGGAATCACTTCCATGCTATGTTCTTATTTATACAGTTTTAATTCACATTCGAATTGGAAACTGTCTCTTCATGATGTTAAGCATCCATTTTCTAGTTAAATTAGGTTAGGTTAGGTTTATTATACTCCTATTAAATTATGCTTACTTCAACTTAGATTAGATTATCGTAATTGGTTGCTAGCTCAGGAGAAAATGTTTTTATAATATAGAAAAATTTCCGATCTGCGTAATTTCATAATTCAAATATCTGAACTGGCAGTCAACAAATCTAATTATTCGTAAAACAGAAACTATCAATTTTCGACAACATCAGGGACTTCGATAAACGAATTTCGCAACGTCGAAAACGCGAAATTAGCATGTTTTCATTGCGATTTTGACGGGGCAGATATAAAAGTATTTCAAAATCACTTTTTGGTAATTCTAGAAAATTAGAAACTTTCTAGACTAAAGTTATTACTGCGAATTGATGATGGATCTTTCTTTCAAGGAATAAAATCGCTGTTCTCTATTAACTGATTTGTATTTATCAAAATAATTATCACAATAAATTATTTCAGTCGAACAATCCTCGTATACGAACTTAAAGTTCAAATTCCAGAAACTAACATAATTTGGAATTACACAGATTTCTCGTATATGTAGGTTCATTAGGAGATATCCGTACCTTATCATGTTTGTTGCGATTGCTGGTAAACGTTAAACGTCAGCAGTTGAAAGTTCATCACTACCGGTTTCAACCTGTTTACACTTGAGAGCTTGAGGTTCACGAGTGCTTTGCGAAATTACCGTATGTTCAGTTCAAGTACACTTATAGGGTTAGACGAATCTGGTAAAAAGTTTTACGTTTTACAAAGTATTTGAAAAATATGTCACGTTCCTAATCGTCTTCTCTAGTTTTTCGATCATTTTCACATCAACTAAGGAATTTCGTTTAAAGCAAATGAGAAAATTTCGAAAACAGTTATAGGAAATTTAAATTGATTTACGCCGTTTCAAATATGAATGAATATAATAAATCAAAATACTAAAACGCTTGATCTTTGGTAACCGTATTTGATTCATTATTTATGGAACGATTTGCCTCCCAGTTGTTCCATTTTATTAACATTCATTTTGAGCTACTTGATACAGAAACTAAGACACGACATAACGAAACAACACAGAGAGGAAGAAGATGAGAAAACTCAATTTAAAACAGAAGGATGTGAAGAACTTATAATTAAAAGGCAATTTGGAGCAATAATAAAAGATCTAAAGATTGGGAAAAAGATGAAATCACTTGGAGCATTTAGTTATATTGTGGGAATCCAGATCCATATTATCAAATCCAATTGTGAAGCAATTTTGAGTTTATAATTTCCTAAAGAAAATTATCCATTAGGCTGTTTTCCTTTCATGTCGTTAACGATAGAATATATGGAGGAACTCGAGAAAAGATTTCGAAGGACTGCTTGATACAGAAACTAAAAGACACGACAAAACGAAACAACACAGAGAGGAAGAAGATGAAAAAACTCAAGAAAAAGCAGAAAGACGTGAAGAGCTTATAACTAAAGAGGAAATGGTCGCAGTAATAAAAGATCTAAAGATTGGGAAGTCACCGGGAGAAGATGAAATCACTTGGAGCAATTGGTTAGATTGTGGAAATCCAGGTCCATATTTTCAAATCCAATTGTGGAGCAAGTTTGAGTTTATAATTTCCTGTATAAATTATCCATCAATCAGTTTTCCTTTCATGTCGTTCACGATAGAATGTATGAAGGAGCTGGAGAAAATATTTCGAAGGACTGCTTGATACAGAAACTAAAAGACACGACAAAAAGGAACAACACAGAGAGGAAGAAGATGAAAAAACTCAATTTAAAACAGAAGGATGTGAAGAACTTATAATTAAAAGGGAATTTGGAGCAATAATAGAAGATCTAAAGATTGGGAAAAAGATGAAATCACTTGGAGCATTTAGTTATATTGTGGGAATCCAGATCCATATTATCAAATCCAATTGTGAAGCAATTTTGAGTTTATAATTTCCTAAAGAAAATTATCCATCCATTTTCCTTTCATGTCGTTAACGATAGAATATATGGAGGAGCTCGAGAAAATATTTCGAAGGACTGCTTGAGACAGAAACTAAAAGACACGACAAAACGGAACAACACAGAGAGGAAGAAGATGAAAAAACTCAAGAAAAAGCAGAAGGATGTGAAGAGCTTATAACTAAAGAGGAAGTTGGCGCAATAATAAAAGATCTAAAGATTGGGAAGTCACCGGGAAAAGATGAAATCACTTGGAGCATTTAGTTATATTGTGGAAATCCAGATCCATATTTTCAAATCCAATTGTGAAGCAAGTTTGAGTTTATAATTTCCTATATAAATTATCCATCAATCAGTTTTCCTTTCATGTCGTTCACGATAGAATGTATGAAGGAGCTGGAGAAAATATTTCGAAGGACTGCTTGATACAGAAACTAAAAGACACGACAAAAAGGAACAACACAGAGAGAAAGAAGATGAAAAAACTCAAGAAAAAGCAGAAAGATGTTAGGAGCTTATAACTAAAGAGGAAATAGTCACAGTAATAAAAGATCTAAAGATTGGGAAGTCACCGGGAGAAGATGAAATCACTTGGAGAAATTGGTTATATTGTGGGAATCTAGATCCATATTTTCAAATCCAATTGTGAAGCAAGTTTGAGTTTATAATTTCCTATATAAATTATCCATCAATCAGTTTTCCTTTCATGTCGTTCACGATAGAATGTATGAAGGAGCTGGAGAAAATATTTCGAAGGACTGCTTGATACAGAAACTAAAGGACACGACAAAACGGAACAACACAGAGGAAAAAACAAAAGAAAAAGCAGATAGATTTTAGGAGCTTATAACTAAAGAGGAAGTGGTCGCAGTAATAAAAGATCTAAAGATTGGGAAGTCACCGGGAGAAGATGAAATCACTTGGAGCAATTGGTTAGATTGTGGAAATCCGCGTCCATATTTTCAAATCCAATTGTGGAGCAAGTTTGAGTTTATAATTTCCTGTATAAATTATCCATCAATCAGTTTTCCTTTCATGTCGTTCACGATAGAATGTATGAAGGAGCTGGAGAAAATATTTCGAAGGACTGATTGATACAGAAACTAAAAGACACGACAAAAAGGAACAACACAGAGAGGAAGAAGATGAAAAAACTCTATAAAAAGCAGAAGGATGTGAAGAGCTTATAACTAAAGAGGAGGTGGTCGCAGTAATAAAATATCTAAAGAGTGGTAAGTCAATCAATGCTTACGACTCAATTTGATCGATTCAGAGTAGTGTAAAATTGCTTTATTTTCTGATAGTTATTCTCTCTTTGTTGATGGTCGACGTAGTACATTTTTATAATAAATAGTATGGATTGCGATAAATAAAAAATTCGTCTATTGAAAACAAAAGTTTAAAGCAGCTACGGCAGCAAGGATAATAGATGAAATTCAAGGCAGTTAATCAGCGAAGTTCACAGCGTTGGTGTAATTAATAGTGGAGATGAAGGATATTGAGATTATAAGATCATCCCAGAACCATCACTAGAGGGATCCCTTTGAACTCTATTGATATACCAGATATCGCCATTTGAAATCATTAATAAGATCTATAAAAGTTGTCCAATAGTGCCACACGAATCTAAACAACCCGAACATGGACTAACGTGGTAGTACTTACCGGAATCCGTCGCAAAGAGAGATCAACTCAAGCAGAAAGACTTGTTGTGTATCGAATGAATGAATGTGAAATTATGAAGATACTTCGAAAGTATTTCAGATGGTACAGCTATCAATCTCGAGGTATATAGCTAATGTGAATGTATGTGGTTTTATTGGAGAAATACCCAAATTCATTTAACCGCAAGCGGGTTCTATTACAACTAAACATTGCTGAATCACTGCGAAAGTTACGTGGAATAAGATCGAATAACTTAGTGGAATTGAGCTCTTACTAAATCCAGCATTTAGTACGAACCTTGCACCGCCAAAGATGTATTTCTTCTATAGGAAAATAGGGTGCGACAATTTTTTGCATCTAAGTCTAAAAAATATTCACCAACACATGATTTATGAGACACCTTTTCATCTGAGGATATTACTGTTTATTTGTATTACTGAACTTAGTTTAACTGTTAACTGTGAACCAGGACGCTGCAAATGACTGTTATTTTTGAATATTTTTCAAACTCTTATATATATAATGGACTATTGAATATGTACGTCATCAGGAAGTCGAATCAGATTACGTTCGAAATTTTTACATCCACTAACAAAATGTTTCTGTATATTTTTTCAGTGAATAAAAAATAGGAAATGGAATCCGTTATTTGAAAAAGGTCGTTATCGTACGCACGCTTGATTGATGTTGGATATAATTTCCAATTAAAAATTTGTAGCATCGTTGCCTTTAAAAAACGCCCTGCAGTTTTACAGTCAGCGAAAGGTGCGGTATGTGGGTGTGCAGCATATGGACTTTTCAATTTCAGTAATTACCATCACAATAAGACCTTAAGTAAGATAAATGGATAAAATTTTATTTTTCCTCTCGACTATTTTCTTGACTTTGATACAAATATTTTTTCAGCTTGAAAATATGTAATGCAAATTTAATATTTTAGAATTTATTAGTATACATTTATTAGTATACATATACATATACAATTATATATAAAGTTTTTCAATTCCTTTCTTACGGTTAATAACTTCGCATGGTTTCTCTCCACCTTTTTGTGCATATTTGATGAATATCATTTTTTAATCTCTTCTCTCCCTTGTTCTTTTCACCGCGAAAGCTCTGTTCAAAGTATGAATCGACTTCAAAGCGTAAAAGTTGGCCTAGCAAGATGAGTTCATAAATATTTTATATGCGCATCATATAATATCGATTTACTATCTCAAGAGGAAAAAATCATATACAGTAGTGCTTGAGGACGAAATCGAGAAAAAACAGCCTCATTTGGAAAAGAAAAAAGTACCGTTCCATCAAGACAATGCACAGTATCACAAAACTCTAGAATAAATTCATGCAATGTCAAAATTCATTCACTGTATTACCAGATCTGGCCACTAGCGACTTTTTCCTGTTCTCAGACCTCTAGAAAATATGCGCTGGAGGTTATCGCCGAAACTAAAGCTCATTTTGAAGCTGAATCGTACTATGGAAATGTAATCGAATATAGTTCATAAAATGTATTGTTATATAACATAAAATTTCAATTAATTATAATTAACGCAAACATGTGGTTGGTCTTTCAGATCAATTCAATTTACTATTTACCAAATATACTTCTCCAAAGCGATTTTTTTCTGACAGCTAAGATACCTATTAGATTTTGTTATAAGTACACAATTCAGTTAAAACTTGTCGAAATTTATAACATTTGTTCAATTTAATTAGTCATGTGATATGTTGTGATATGTTAATCTAGGTTTGATAAGATTTGGTTTTCATTGTTTATTTATGTAGTTTAGAAATAATTCATTGAAAAAAGATATTAGGCAGGCTGCAATAAATAATACGAATCACTAAGTTAATTTGTCAAAAGCCGGTCCTGGAAATTATATAGTTCATACCAGCTAATATACAAGCTAATACCAGTCGAATGTTTGAAAGTAGAGAACTGCATTATGAAAAATCAAATTATCTGTGTATACACTGTAGTCAATTAAAGTTTATGGTCAATTTCACAAATCACCCTGTAAATTTTTAAAGAACAGTAGTTGACATTTCTGAGCAGTCTCTGATAGACGCTACATTTGGTGGAAGTATGTAAAGGTCCTCATGACTCAAGCAGTATAATGAAATTTTATCAAAACATATTTTATTCTTCGCTATCCCTTTGCTATCGTAACTAAACCATAAAATTCATAGACTCGGAAGACTTGAATCGAAATGTAAAACAAAATTTGGACATTCCGTAGCTGTGAGTTTATAGTTCTTCCAATATCAATAGCAGAAGACAGTTATGCGACGAGGTAAAAACAATATTTTATAAATACGTAAGGTATTCATATCAAATTAAGCAATGAAAACCAATTTTTACTCCACCGTATACAATTCGATAAACATCTAGCAAACCGTCAGTCCACGTGGACTCATTATCTCCACTGTTTACCAACGAAAACATCAAAACGTAAACATAAATGCATTTCTCTTAGTCGAAGCTCTATTCGAAATATTCCTGCAAGAAAGTCTGCGATAATCTTAGGCGTGTCTTAGTCAGATTAATTTTCATAAATTTCTATAAATAAATAGAAATTGAGGCGTTTTTTAGACCATGGCCGAATGAAGACAATGAAATTGCATACAAGTATGAATTTAATAATAAAGATTTGTTTTTTTTCTGTTGTTTCATTTGCAAAGAATTCATTTTCCTTTAATGTTGTTGTTTTAAAATTTCGTTTTCCAGATAAAAAACGAATGGGGTACAAAAAGGCCCAGTTCACATCTGGTACCCTGTTTAAACCAAACTACCTAAAAGACAGGTACAATTTATTCGTCTATTTACGTTTTATAATTTAATATTCAGTTGTGCCAAATTAAGGAGGTATATTCTTTTTCTCATATTTTTAAAAGTATAAATAAAAATAATAAATTTGTAAAATGAGGTATCTACGCCTACGATAGATCAAACAAAATTGTCGGCAAGGGTTTTTTATAGTCTGCAATTGACATTGAAAGAACTATACAATTCTTTTCATAATTTCTGGTGCATATATATGTTTAGAGCTTCTGTTAATATTACTGGATTTTTTTAACTTTCGCTTATAATAATTTCTTTTGAACTACTTATCCTGGATATAACTGTATGATGAATTAACGGAAAGATTTGGAAAGAACTGAAAGCGAATCTAGTTTCTATTCTCAATATACTAAAATATTGATCTAATGTTATACTTTCTCGAGTGGAACATTATATTATGTATTTACGAATGGAATACATCGTACAATGCATAACCCAGTGTAAAATATGTTATTCTAGCGATTATAATATAATACGATCCATTTTCCACCTAAAAGCTTCAAACCCAAAACTTACTAATGTTACTAATGGTGAAGTTGGATTTTGGCATCGAAAATCTATAATAATCTTTTTCTGTACATCTTTTCTTGTTGGATGGGGTGTTCGAATTCAACGAGCCAAACTTTTTCCTGAGTTATTAGTGTTAGCAAAGTTCTGGTGTTGTTTATTGGGGTTGTTTTCGAAAGGTAATGGGGTTGACAATTTATTTTATTGATTGGAAGTTAGTGAAGAGGCTCTAGAAAATGTCTAACCTAAAACTTGTTTGTAGAATTGATGTTGTGGGGATGCTATCGTCTTGGTTTGTGGTGTAGAAGAGGAATTGATAACATAAAACTTTAATGAGAGATTTGTCTCAAACATTTTAAATGTGTGTTATGAAACGTCAATATAATACAGTCGACACTCGTTAATCCGAAACTAAAGAAACTCTAAAAAATTATCGAGTGTTATAAATATCAAATGGTCCAAAATTTTTAATAGAAAAGGAATAAAACTTCGAATTATCGAGTGTTGATAATCAAGGATATATTATTTATTAACTGCTGTTCTTTAACTTTGACAAAAATTGGTACGTACATGTACATATTTGTAATTTAATTAATATTTTGAAAGAAATCTGTTACATTAATTTGCTTCAAAGGATAGTGCTGCTCAGACCGCTCAATAACTTATTTTAAAAGAAAAAGTCACTGAAATACTTTTTCATCACTTCAGTTTTGAAGACAGAATTCTGGTAAAGTGTCGAATAAGGCTCTTACTTCTTTGAGTGACACTTCTACGAAAGAATCTGATGTATCGACCTCATCTTCATCTTTAATTTTTTCGTTTGTATCTGTACCAGATGAAATATCAAAACCAGAAAAACTCACACTGCTAACATCAACTAGCGGTTCCATTGATGGTTCAACGAAGCAGTTGAAAATCGTTTTGGGTATTAGAGCTCCCCATGCCTTGTCAATTATCATTTTTTCACGCTAGAACGTCTTAAGTTAATGGATGATCCCTTGATGATCCAATGTTTGGTATTTAGAACTTGAATTCAGAGGAAAGAAGTAGCGTTCTACGTTAGACAATGTTGTGGACGGTGCAATTATCGAAAAAGAGTAGAAGTTTCCACTTTGGTGTTTTCATGTCTCTCTTAACTATTAAGAGTCAATTTTTAAAAAGTTCTGTCGTCAACTTTTCAGTTAGCTTGGTAATCAGTAGGACATGATTTTACTCCGTCCATATTCACTGCAACTAAAACTGTAAACCTCTTTTTACTATGTTTTCTCCTAAGACAGTTTTCATCTTTTATAGCAAACATCTTGTCCGGTAAATATTTGGAAAAAAAGGCAGTTTAATCAGTATTAAAAAGCAATCTTTATCATTAACACTTCCATTTTTCCCACACACTTTTTTAAACACAATCCCATTTCTCTTCTTGAAATTTGTAAGCCACCTCTCACTTGTTGCAAAGTTTTCAATGCTTAGATAGACGTAAACTCTTCTGTTTTTTTTTCTTTTAATAGTTTTCCGTTTATAGATACTTTTTGTTCTCTACACTATCTCAGCCAAATGACAAGGCTTTCTTCCAGACGTGTAAATTTACCTTCAGTATCTCTTTTCCGTATTCCGATAATTCGAAAAGCATATATTTACTCCTTGTACTTCATTTGCTTCTTTTCAGCATTCGTCACGCATTTATCCTTTTCAGGACTCATGACTAACATGAACTTTTATTTAATCTGTATTCAACAAACAGAAGAGAAACAGTAATTGTACAAATCAATTCGCGTGGAAGTGTTTGTCAAACTAATCATTACAAAAACAAAGGCTCGTGTACGATGATACAAGTTTGAACTTGTTTCACTCGGACTTGTTTATAAGAGGATCGAGTGACTTATTCTTCACGAATTGTCGTGTGTTTGACGCCGATAAGTTCGATTTAAAGCGTCGTTGTGTTGCGTAGCGTTGATTTTTTCTTTCGAATTACCAAGTACATAAAAATCTATTTACTTAGTTTGAAATACAAAGAGATTTTCTAAAGAATTTGTGATAATTTTGAATTAAACAGATTAACGAGAGTCGCCTGTGGAAGTTCTATAACAAATATAACCATTATAAGTAGATATATCAAGTGAAATAATCTCTTTTTCAAAAAATAAAAGGCATGCAATATCATAATTGAAATAAATCTCGTGAAATGTGTTGAAAAATGAATCCATGTAGCAATAAGCTGTAATTACCCATGAATCGACACACCGGAATACATAGGACAAAAGAGAAAATGGGAACGGTTCATATTTTTTCAGTAAACTGAGTATCAACAAAGCCCATGACCGAATTAGGTAGTTTTGAATTTTTTTCGTAAATGTCGTCATTTCCCTCTCCTGTTACAAATTTTATACGAAAGATAGTTTGATCCAATTCTAATTTGTATGTTTTCATTAAAAAAATGGTTTCGAAGAAATGACTTTCTAATCAAGTTGATAAAACTAACCCTAAAAAAATTTCATTAATTCGACACAACGACAAGTGTTCGAGATATAAGATACTTGATTAACTGATTATAAAATACGAATATTATGAAAGCACTTCTTTGAAACTACTACTTTTTACTATAAAAACCTTCTTATGCCCTTTTACAATCTTCTTCATCATAATGCATACTCCCAATTTGTATCTGAATCCAATAATATAAGAAAATATTTTAGTAAACACAAATGTAAATCGAAATGAATTTGTTTGTGTTTAAAGCACAATTTTGAAGCTTATAGAGCCCAAAAATTCATCTGATGCTTGAGGGGAAACTGTGTTCGACGCACAGATTTTAAAAACTACAATTTGGAACATGGTTTTGAAACATTACGAACCCATGTGCTCGATTGAGTGCTCCAATTATGTAAATGGAAACCAAACATAGTAATTTCGTTAATTTATGTCAAGTGGAAATACTACTTCGGCATGATATGTAACTTTTTAGTAAACATGACAGTAAACAAACAGCAATGAAAATATGCGAAGATAAATAAGATACAATCAACAATATGAAAAAGTTTCTTTTAGAATCGAAGAAATTCAACAAGTCTGTTTACCTAGAGATAGCAATTAACAATAAGGATAACAAAATAGATGAAAGATTTTCCAAATGAAGCAGAAGTAACCCTTTCGTCATTGATACTCTGCAGTAGAATATTATAAGTAATAGTTCATAAAACCTAGAAAAAAGATTACAGCATTTCGTGCTTTCATCTTGTAAAGTAAATTCAGTCGCAAAATAGTTTCAACAAACTTGGGTTGTGGGAAAAAAGAGAAACATTTCTATTGTTTCTTCTCTGGTCGTTTATTGAAGTACTAAATTTTACTGATGTAGTAGTTACCTCGCTGTTCCGCTAGAGCTCTGATGATAAAATTTGGTAATAACTAAATGCAGGGACGTGCTGGACAACTGCCACATTAGCACTAAGCGGTCGATATCAAGTATAGAACCACTCATGGTAAATAAGTGCAGTAACATTATAGAAATAAAAAGAGCAGTTAAGAACTGAAGAATGCAATTGAAAAAAATAAACGAACGATGACTAGAATTAATAGAAAAAGTGATTTTTATACAGCCTTAACGGTTGAACGACTGTTCAATAAAAATTTCCCAACAATATGCAAACCGGTCGACAGATCACACATCTTTCTTCACAATTGCGAGCTATTGGGGATGTCCATTTAGAGAAAAATATTGATCGGAGGAAATATAATTCAATATTCATCACAGTATTAGCCGGAAAGGTTTTCTACTTATAAAAACGGAAGGGAATATTTCAATATATTGAATGGGGTGATTGTAGGTATTAATAATAACATATTTGTGTACCAATCAACTTCATTAGTTGGTATAATGGAGCTATCCAGCTATCGGATAATAAAATTTAGATGCACAGTTGTTAGTAAAACACTGATTCACAAAAAAATGATGAACGGATATACTTAACTTATTTACAAAGAAAGCTGATCTTAAATATTGAAATATTTTACTAAATCAAAATCTAAAGCTACAGAAAATAGTATTGTATATAATATTCTCTATAATAATAATTGTGATGCCGTCTATACAAGTTTTCAATACGATAAAAAAGGAAAAATCCCGTTTAAAAACAATAAACACCTCAATTTAGATATAAAAACTAATAAATCCTTGGAACAAATAAAAAAATTATTTCTTAGAAATGGTTCATATGCAATCCATGATAGAATAATCAGTTTGAGAACGATAAACAGAAATAAGTTTTAAGGATACAAAAAATTGTTAATAATTGATCGCCACTAAATTTTATTTTAGTTCTTAAGACACGCGTGTCAATAAATTTTTAAAGCGAACAAAAAAATAATAATAAACAGCAAATGAACTCATCGGTTTTATAATAATAAAAAGGATAAAAGTAAATTAAAATTGAGCATATAAAATTTTTTATATTTTGTAATACTAATCATGAAGTGAATATTTGAAAGAAAAAAATTTAATGCGACCTACCGAATACTTTGGACCACTGAGCAGACGGTCTCCAATCGGGATAATGTTTTGGAAAAGTCTCCCTGGACCAGAAGGTATGTAGAACAACTTTATAAACGGTGAGCTTGTCAGGTTGACAAGGTTCTCCCGTAGATCCCGGGGGTGAAACCGATCCGGCAATTACACAATAAAAAGTAACAGCAAAACACACAAACAATGTACCACGATACATTTTGAAACGAAAGCCGGGACACTTGACACACGCACCGCCGGGTAACTATCAGTAACAACACCGCTTCTGATCCCGTACGGATCGCGATTGGAGTCTCGTAGCGAGAGCAGAAATAGAAAGACCCAGAGTCTGGCGGCGGGCAAAACGGGTGAACGCTTGCTCAATGGACGGGTTTTCTAAAAGTAAGGTACCTACCAATTGCGCCGCTTCCCTCAAAAATTAACTACAATCGAAGAATTAACTTTGATTAAATTTGATATAAACGTATAGAGCGATGTATTTTTGAATAATCGTGATATTAAGGCGATTCTGATTTTGAATTAGAACAATTGGGTATAAAACTTACTCTAGAGCCTTTTTCTCACTTAACACAACATAAATAAAATGTTATATGTCAAAAACACTTTAAATAATTATATTCCACATAAAATATGGTATTATTTTATAATTAACATCGCTAATTAAGAAAAAAATAATAATTGCCGAATACCCCTAATGCGATTGCCCTTAAAAAAAACTCTTCAGATCGTCTTGTTTGAGTTAATCAGTCCCAATAATCCATGTCCACTGCTTCTCTTTCATTTTCCAACCTTCTATTTCCTTATTACTGGAATCAATATTCCTATCAATTAATTCTATCAAGCGTCAATTTGATTATAAAATTTTGAAATCTATGAATTTTATATTTTTACACGAAACGAGTTAAAAATCACTGCAAATATTAACTAATTATTTCCCAAGCGATGAATACATATGTATTCGAAAGCTCGTAATATATTAGAGTTAGTACACTTTGGGTTTTATCTTGCCACATTCTCAATACGAAAGCACTCATAATCTAGCTGGTAAATACTTCGTTCCAATTCATATATTTTGATAAATACTAAAAGAAGTCTAAACGTCAAATTTTCATCTCTTTCAAAAAAACTTATAAAAGAAACTAATTTTAAATCATAAGAGACCTAAAATTCAGACCATAAGAGTTTTTGTTGTGGGATTGTCGCAAAATTAAACACCAAAGTGGACTAATAAGTCCGTACTTTCGAATATTTATGTATTCATCGTCTGGGAATGAATTAGTTGAGAATTGTGGTGTGATAAATTTTGTTTTCTCCATATCCATAAAAACAATTAAATTCAGTTCGTGTGTAAAGTACGTAGGAGTGCGTAAAATTTCACTTTATGCACTAGTACGTAAAGAAACATACTTTAAGCAGTAGTGCATGAAGGAAGTTATCATTAAGGTCTGTGTAGAATAGTGGTTAGAGTCCAAGGTTTACTGTTGATTCTTTGTGTAAAACCTAACGATTGCAAAGTGTAGTGATTTAACAGGCCCATAATGCCTTTAAATTCGATTGTTGTAGCAAGAATTGTTGCGCTGTTACAGGATTGTCGGGGGCAACGTAAAACTGCAAGAATTGCTGGTGCTAGTCTTTGTGGTGTGCAAAGAGTGTACCGGCGCTTTCTGGAGACTGGGCTTATCACTAGACTACCAGGGTCTGGGCGAAAAAGACTTACCACTCAACGAGATCACCGTTTTTTGGTGTCCACAAGTTTGTGGAATAAGACAGCTACTGCGGTTTCACTGCGAAATCAGTTGAAAGAAGTGAGAAATGTAAACGTTAGTGAATGGACCGTTAGAAGAAGACTTCATGCTGCTAGACTGTCATGCAGAAGAATGGCTACAGGTTGCAACGCGAGCATCGGACTGCAAGATTGACATTTGTCAGAGATCAATTTCGTTGGAATAATTATAACTGGAGCTTGGTGTTGTTCTCACTTGGTCGGATGGACGTCGACGAGTGTGGAGAAGACCTGGGAAAATATATGCTGAAGTTTGCATTGACGAGCGTCTTCCATTTGGCGGTGGGTCAGTTATGATTTGGGCGGAAATCACTGCACAAGCTAGTACAGCGTTGGTATTCATAGAAAACGGCTCCCTAACCTCTCACAGGTACATTATGGAGGTGCTAGAAGACCATGTTATGCCTTTCTTGGTGTTTATGGCAATATAATGCGAGACCACATACAGCCAGAATTGTCAGGGTTTGACAGCCCAGGAGTTGAGAAGATTGCTGTTGCAGGAAAGGGATAACATCGACCAGAATGTGATCCGCAACTTAATTCAAAGTATGCCGCGTCGACTTCAAGCAGTCATCAATGCAAGAAGAGGGAATACACGTTATTAGTGTCAAGTTTTTTTATTTTGTTCGTTCCATATCTTCCCTAACAATAAAATGTTGAATTTCGCCAAAAATGTTAATTCGTTGCTCTTTCAGAATAAATCATTAAATCCATAAATTCACATTCAGCTTACAGAAGGACATGCAATGATGTACAGTTGCGAATACTCGTAATAAACGTACAATTTCAAAGAACATGAAAATTTTAACGTAACCTCAATTTTTTGCTCGCTAGTGTATTAGTATTGTTACTAATCGAATTCGTCAATTTATTCTTATCTTAATTAAATCAATCAATGAAATAATTATAGTTTCTTCAAACGAAAAATTAAACTCACTTTACGCACTAGTGCGCGAAGAAAATTAACCATTAAACTTCTGTATTTTGATAAAATTTTGGTTAATAGAAGAAATATTGTATGAAAATCGTGTGTAAAAGCCTTTTTTCGACTCATGCGATTGTCATATTCGTAGAAAAAAGGCTACTTTACACACTTGTTGCATAAATAACTTTTTTTTAACTATTTTAGAAATTGTGTATAGTTTACTACTATTTTGTTTATAAAATTTTAAGTGGCATATTAAGAGTCGTTTGGTAGAGCTAGTTTCTAGGCTATATCAAAAAAAAATAGGCCAAAAAAGTGTATTGAGTCTCTTAGTTATTAGAATTTCCCTACAATGAGACATTTACAGGTAAAAAAAATATGAGATTTCAACTATACAATTTATTTTTCATATCACTCACTGCTTCTATACAATCTTTAGTTACTTTTCATGCATCTCCGATTTTTTTACTTTTACTTTATTTTTTTCTCATTTTACTTCTAGACATATTACCGCATAATTCCAGTAATTCCATACTAGATATGCTAGCACTATCCGTGGAACTTTCTGATCCCTTTCTTTCGATTACTTTTCTTTTCCTATATCTCCTGAATGAAGGACTTCTTCTTCTCCTTTTCGTTCTCGATTTTGCTTCCCTCGATTGATTCAGGAACGGAGACTTCTCTCTGACGTTCATCAACCGCCAAATATTTGCAGCTTTTTTAGTAGTTTCAATTAAATCGAACTTACCTTTTTGGGTTTTTCTGAAATATTTGAGGAAATTGAAAAAAGGATTCTTATAAACTTTCTTGACGTTGACTAAATACTGTGTGCTAGACACCGCTTTCTTCAAATTTATGATTGGTTTCAGTTTCATGCTCATTTAAACAATATTGGAAAATTTTGTAGTAAAAACAATAAATGTCAGATACATTAGACAGAATTTGTGAATCATAACCTTCAAAATTTTCTTTTTTTCATATGAATTGGATACATGTCACTTTTATTTTCTCAATATACACTATCATACATTAGACAGAATTTGTGAATCATAACCTTCAAAATCTTCTTTTTTTCATATGAATTGGATACAGGTCACTCTTATTTTCTCAATATACACTATCATACATTAGACAGAATTTGTGAATCATAACCTTCAAAATTTTCTTTTTTTCATATGAATTGGATACATGTCACTTTTATTTTCTCAATATACACTATCATACATTAGACAGAATTTGTGAATCATAACCTTCAAAATTTTCTTTTTTTCATATGAATTGGATACATGTCACTCTTATTTTCTCGACATACACTATCGGTCAAATATTTTCTCTTCCGAAAATCCATTGAGGGCGGCTTCTAAAAACCACCACCGCTGAAGAGGTACGAATTATATTGATCAATAAACGTGATCAAGATAGCAGCTTATATTAATGAATCTAGTGCTTTGCCATTGAATACGTCTACAGTTAAAAGGAGATTCAGAGAAGCTGGATTTTTTGGTAGGGTAGCAGTGAGTTTTGTGGTGTGATAAGACAAAGTTTAAGGTTTTTGGGTCTAAAAAAAGAGTTTTTGTGCATAGAGTAGAGGAAGAACGGATGTTATATAGAATCCCTGATTATAATACACAGCAAAGGTTTTTTGATGGTTTGAGCATGCTTTGGAAGAAGTACGACTAGAGACCTGATAAAAATTGAAGGCTACAAAAAATTCAGGACAATCTAGTAAGTTGGATAGCTTCTAATGGACATAAAATTTATCTTTAACCATAAAAACGATCCCAAGCATTCCTCAAAGCTGTGCAAAGAATATTTGGAAAAATTGGAAAGGAAAAATGTACTGAAACTAATGATTTCACCGTTACAGTCACCCAATCTCAACCCGTTTGAGTTGTTGTGAGACAAATTGGACAGAGAAGTCAGAAAGATTGTCCTACTTCCACTTCACATCTTCAGACAGAATATCACAAAACAAATTAAACCAAATAGTTTTGTTTTTTTATATTCTTATCTATATATGTTCTTTGAAATATTTATTGATGCTCCCGTCAAGTGTTTTCTACAGGCTGAAGGACATAGTGCTGCAGAAATCTATCGGGGAATGAGTCGTGTGTATGAAGAAAATATGAGTGATGGTGTTGTGCGTGAATGGTATCGAAAGTTTAAAACTGGCCGTAATGTTGTGTATGTTAAAGGGGGACAAGGACGTAAATCTGTCGTTTCAGATGATCTGGTTCAACGCGTTGACAGAATGGTTAAAAAAATCGCAGATTCACCATTACTGCTTTTTCTACGGTATTTCCATAAGTTTCAAGGTCTGTTCATTGGCGGCAACTTTTTTTGAAGAGGGAATTGCAAAAGCTTGTCCACAATTATGACAAATGTCTTCGGTGATTATGTCGAAAAGTAACCGTTAGTTTTATGAACTATTTATAGCCTATCGCAGGTTAAAAACCGCCCTCGGAAATATCAAAATCGATCGTATTGTTTCAATTTGTTGTGTATTACACAAATTTAAAGTTGGGCAAAAATTTTTGACCGTAGTGTAGCTATCATTTGATTTAGAAAAGAAAAGTAGATTCAGAACAATCATTTTTTCTTAGCTTTCTTCCTATTCTTTCAATTTTTTTAAATAACTAGTGCATCCTAGTGGCATAAACGTAATTCGAGTCAATGTTTATTAAATTATAATTATGGAAAATAGTTTTTGAATAATTTCCACGGACTGATAACTAATTTCTTCTAATAAATATCGTTAATCAACCCCTACTGCGGAACAAATCTATGCGAACTGCACTAAATTTCTGGAAAATAATTATGCTGCAACCATTCCCTCTGTTTCATGAATTATGGTCCAGTTGGCCGGTAGTTTCACTGCAGGAAGGAAATAAAAACTATAGGTGACAGTAAGTGAAGTATTGAATTAGAAATTGCCGGCACGTACCGCCTCTATTTTTATGATGTAAATATCTAGCAATTCCTTTTATTATCCTTTCCAATGAGAAAAGAGAAATAACATAAGAAACTTGGATTGATGTCACATGACGATACCTGAATTCAATAACGTATGGATTGAAATTTATACTATTTTACGTTATATGTTCCATTTGAAAGCAAACGTCGTATTCCAAGTTAGAATCTTCGTCTCTGTGTCATCCATATATTTATAAGCTCTCTCAACGATAAGTAACCACCTAAAACAATCAAATACGACGAACTTGATTTCAGGAAAACATATTTTATCTCAATTACTAGGGTATAGTAAGGCTTGTCCTCTTAATTATAAAAAAGAGCGAAATGAAGACATTTGGCATGCTATATACCAACAACAAGAAAATTCATACAAATTGTAAAAATTTCTGTCTGTCTGTCTATCTGTACATTCACCCATCACATCAAAAAATCCGATGTGGATTGAAAAATCATTTCATTTATGATTTTCTAACCTAACCTAACATATTGAGATATTTCGACCCCTAAATGTCTAATAATTTTCCCTACATAACAAATAGGTTCAACGACAAGTTTCTTTCTTCATTCATTTGTACATCAAAGTTCAATACTTTAGTTATGTTACCTATGTAACGTTGTTTACACAAAAGTGTGTAAGTATTTGTGACATGAAAAAATACAATCGTGCATACCATCCCCTCGTGATGCTAGGTTGTCTTACATACATGTGCAGGCAGCCATTTTCGTGAAGAAAATTCTGTGAATTTCGTTATACCCCTTTGTCGACGTGTTGTGTGATTTTCCAGAGTATATTTTTTCATTATTTCCATTTCGTTTTCGTCTGTATCGTCGGAATCGTTTCCCCCTTAGATTCCTCTTTCTTTTTCTGTTCTCCCTCTCTCTTAAATTTCCCGTCTTCCTCTCCTTGCATTCTTCGGCTTCCACTTTCTTCATCAATGTTCAATGCTGAATAATTAGAAGGTTTTTGGAGAATATGGCGTTGTATTCAATACACCAGATGTCTCAACATTGTTTTTAAAAAATTCTACCAGGCGTAGTGTCGCTTCATTGCCACGCCAAGCTAGACTGCAAATATTTACTATTTGTGAGTCTTCATGGCAGTTCTCTGTAATATTACTGATAACTTCGGTTATTCAAGCTGAGAACCGTTTTTTCTTCCTTATGAAAGCGCTTTTTTTGCGCTACTGGCATCTTCTTTATCTATTTTATGACTCAAATCTAAAAAAAAACATTTTACAAAATCTTCGCGGAAATATTACAAATTGTTTTCAGAACTTTCTCTTAAAAATCGCAACCATCAACTGGCGTCATATTAAAAGCCTTGATTTTTAGAATATCTACCAAGTGTTCGTTCAAAGTTGCGTTAAGAAATCCATATTTTTGCTCTTCGCAAAATGATTGAAATTGACTCCTAACACATTTCTGCGTTTCTGCAGTATTTTCAGAGGCGTTATAGGTTCAAATGCTTTGCCTATTTCTCGAATTAAAGCTATATCAAAGCGGTTTAATGGTATTTTGAAACGTTTTCCAACATTTCGAGAAACTTCAAGTGGTTACTATCACAACACACATTGCTGGTCTCACCAAAAAATCAAAGGGATCAAACCGCGTTATGTAGAGTATAATTGCTTATCTAAAGTCATAAATATGATCAATTCGTGATTTCAATTGGCTAATTTTAATATTATATTATCCACAGAACTAGTTTCCAAAAGTTGAAACATACTACATAAACTTTGTGGGTCTACAACGCACATCATTCCATTGGAATCACCAGTCTCCAGAAGTTTATCAATCAAAGTAGAAACATCCCACAAGCACTCTCTGGATATGGTCCGCACATAATTTTGTTTGTATCAATGTATTTTCCATTAGAATCATCAATTTCCAAAAGTCTATTCATCAAAGTAGAAACATACTACATGGACCCTGTACGTTTAGTACGCACATCATTTTAACAACGTAATTTTGTACCAAAGTTCCACACTAGATGTTTTCCTTTGGAATAATCAGTTTTTAAGCGACTGCGATATGAGTTTGTTTCTTAGAAAATTGGTTGGAGATCTCGAAGTAAATTTACGAGGAAGTTTTTATACACTTGTGGTCAAAAATAACGCACTACCCCGATTTCTGAACACATTTTCTGGTTATATAAATTTAAATTAATAATGCTATTGTTTAACTTCTTTTCAATCATTTTGACGCAATAATAACAAATGTATTAATTTTGAGTGATGAGTAAAAAAATAAAAATAAAAGCATTGCTAGAAAACCAAATTTTCTTAAAAACAAAATTTCTAAACAATAATGTTCCTTTTTTTAAAACGCTAGATTGCAAGTGATATGTTTCTACTTTGAAGAATAAACATCTGGAAATTGGTGATTCCAATGGAAAATATCTAACGTAAAACATTTGTACAAATTGACGTTGTTAAAATAATGAACGTCGGTTTTAGAGACTGAAGGTTAGGTTTTTAGTTTGGCTTCATTCTCTGAAGATGACAACTTGGTTATCGAAACGCGCGTCAGATAGTGTAATCGTGAGTGTTGATGTAGTGATGGTGTAAACAGTATGTTCCGTACAAAAAAGAAACAGACTACATGGGTCTAGTACGCTCATTATTTTAACAACGTCAGTTTGTACAAATGTCCTTTGCTAGATATTTTCCATAGGAATCATCAATTTCCAAAAGTGTATTCATCAAAGTAGAAGCATACCACTTGCCCTCTGTGGGTCTAGTACGCTCATCAGTTTAACAACGTGATTTTCTATCAATGTTTCAGTCTGGAGAGTCTAGAGTTTTTCCATTAGAATCATTAGTTTTGAAGGAATTGTATCAAGTCGTTAGATATAGAAATAAATGACAACTAGACAAATAAACTCAAATGTCTTCTAAATGATTATTTTGATAATCATTTATCATACTATGTATATAAAAACCTATAAAACCTATGGGTCCTGGTGAATTTACTCTGAGAACTCCAGCCAATTTTCTAAGAAACAAATTCATATCACATTAATTTTTATCTCTCTACAAAACTTTCGCAATCGCTTAAAAATCGTTTCCATCTCATCGCTATCTATCTCGAATTTACTAATATTTTACCGAATACTGAAACAGCTGATAGCACTTTTTTAGTTATGAGTTAATTTGTAGGAACTGTTTACAAACCACCAGGAATCAACTTATATACAGTGTCTAATGGCTAGTGCGAAAGTTTTCCACTAATTTAGAAATCCGACGTAGTAGGTGTGAACATCTGGCTCTCTAGTCATTTTTCTTGCGGATGCTATTCCATGGTGCTATTCCCAAAAGGGTTGCGACATTAAATTTAATAAAATTCAGCATTACAATCCAATGCTATATATTATTATTTGTAAAATGTGACAATGAGAAATAAGTATTGAATTCCGAAAGTCTTGACAAATTAAATCTAGAGAAAACAATAAATTACCTTAAGGAAATATCAGCATTAAAGATAAAAAAAGTAAAAAATTTCATGTAGGGCTGGAAATTCTCATAAATAAACCGAAAATAGAAAAAATGCGTATTAAATTTCATAGTATATGAATAAGCTATCGATGAGAACTAGTAAGGACGTAATTTCACCTCAAAAATAGTTAAAAATATGCAAGAAATGAATAAGGATAAGGATCAGGATAAGGAAGTGACATGGTGCTGAATACCACGGAAGTTTACTATTTCTGACATGAAAAAAGCTGTAGCATAGCACATGAAAGCTATTCCGAAAGAGGACTTTAAAAATTTTTCTCCTCAGTTCCTTATTTCTTAGACCCTTTTATATGTTTTTGTCGTTCAATTATCTTGATTTTAAGCGTTTTCTCATTGAAAATAGTTTTTAAAACAGGTAAGAAATCGACGCTTGTCCTATTTCGACTTCTATCAAAATATGACTTAATATTGACAACACAATTATATTAATTATTTGAATATTGAAATGAAAATCTGTTCTAACAAAAAAATGCCTTAGTTGTTACATTTCAAATATATGCAGCACCCATCAACATATTTTTTATTACACGAGGTATAATGACATGTCATTTTTTAATTACATTTGTCAAACAATTAGAAATATTGAAAATAACCAAGCCAAAGAACTGATAGGCAGCAAATATTATTAACATAATTTTGGAACTGATGTTCATTTTTAACTCGTATAAATGGTAATCCTTCAAGAAATAGGATATTGTTCATCGGCTCTCTGAATGACTCAACTTCGATTTCAGGTATTCGATATCGAAATTACTTCATATCTGCAGCTTATCGTATTCCAAACATGCTTCTTATCATCAGTTTTTGTAATGATTACCAAATTACTGTGAAAAAATTGATTCTATTCATACTATTGTTATAGAATTGACTACAATCATTAATGAAAACAAACGCATTCTTTATAAAACAGTGAGCCCGAAATCGTTGTAGTTAGGAGTGGTTTTCAAAAGTCATACATGCAAATAAAACTGGAATAACAGTTTACAGATCTAGAATAAATCACTCTGAAAGCCTTTACAACACACCAAAAATTTTTATAGTAGAAATATATACATTTGAAAATAGTGATCAGTTTAATCTAGAAAGATCATCATTCTACCCCGAAAACCAAACATCCATTAGAGCTCTACGCTCCAATATCAAACAAACGTCTTTGGGAATTTCTGTACAAGCTCGAAAGAAAAATAAAGCTATCCAGCAATGGATTCTAGAATAAAGCGGAGTTGAAGGAAACGAAGTAGATGATAGACTAAAGTTGAGGCAGACAAACCCTTCATTGGACTTTTTTGTGGTATCGACTACAAAACGATAGAGAAAGCATTGAAAAAGAAGAACTCTTGCCACTAAAACCACTTTCTGAACTTTCTAAGAGGAGTGGGATTAACAGATCATCTGGGATATCCAGTACCACAGCCAGTACCAAGATAAATCCTAGACCCTTTGGGTCGCGGTATACAAGATTTTTGAGTAAATAAACGATTCCAATAGTTGCTGGTCCTATGAGTGAAATTTAGACTAGAGATTTAGAAATTTAGAGAAGATTAAATTGAAATTTAAAAATGAGAAAGAAATTATTCCTATTTGGTCTTTCATATTTGTGACATAATAGTTGAAACTATTGAAAAATAAAATGAAATTGTGTCTACTTCTTAAGAATGATAATTTTTCTTAACCCTGCTTCAACATAGACCCCTAATATTCCTTCCACGTTAACTCAGTAAATATGGTGAAAAAGCTTTCTTTGCTTAGGGGAAACAGGATCTTCTAGTTCGGTTTTCTTTTTATGAGAAATAAGTGGTTCATGAAATTTATATTTTGTTTGAGTTGTCTTTTAGCGAATATAATATGAACGCCATAAAATCATTACGGTAATTCCTAGAGGTCTCAAAGGAATCATGAACTATTTTTACTCAGAAAACTGAAATTATTAAAGTGAAATACATAATCTTGCAACTACCCCATGGGACATCATGAAGATTTCAAGCAAACATATTCACTTGAATTAATTATATTATTTACAGATTATTTGAAGAAACTCACTGGTGGTCTTTGAAGATAACTTGGTTATTGTAACATGTCTCAGTCAGTGTAATTGTTAGTCTTAGTGTAATAGTAGCAAGAATAAAGATTTACTAGCTTATTAGGACGTCTCTTGTTGATAATATTCGGGATTTGTAACAGTAGGTTTATATTTCTGAGATTCTGAGACGTTCACATATTGGTTTGAGCTCTACTATCCATAATCCAATAATTTAAACGTATCAAATTCTTGATTTAACTTATTTTATCAATATATACGGTAGGTGTCAAGATTCAATTACCTGGGAGTGAATATATCTAGTGAAAGAAACCTGACAGTGGAGGCACGAACACAAGCGATGAAAGCATCAAAAGTCAGCGGCTGTCTGAGAGATATACTGTGGAGAAACAAAGCGATGAGCTCACAGAGCAAGACCAGAAACTATAAAACGTTAGTGAGACGTATTCTCACATATGCCTCAGAAACTAGAGCCGAGACATCAACAACAAAAAGAATAATTAGAACCACAGAGATGGTAATACTGCGAACCATCAAGGTAGTCACTGTCAGGGACCGAATAAGGAGTGATAACATAAGAGAAGAGCACGAAAAAGTCACGTAGAAAGAATGCCAGAAGACAGATGGGCAAAGTGGGCTAAACCTCAGAGACTGAACACACGCAGACCTGTAGGCAACCACCAAAGAGTGGTACGAGAGCTGGAGTTTAGCCTCTCAGGAAGATCCAGGAAAAGGGCCAAATGTACAGGACCTGGTCCTATTGAAAGAGGAAGAAGAAGAAGAAGACAAGTATATTATAATGTAACCTTATCTCAAAAATTGTGTACAACTGAAGAAGTGAAGTGAATTTTAAGTTGGTAGATGATTCAACGAACTGTAATGTGTAGAACAAAAGTTGAACAGTTGAGCATTTTACCTCTAATACCATATAAATTTTAGATTTCCAGGTGTAATTAAGCTTCTTTTCGAATCCAAAAATACAGATTTTCTCATATATTATATATTAGAAAATAGGTATCTGCTAATATAATATAATAATATAAACTTAAACGGTGCCATTAGAATTATTATTAAAATATAATTAAATCTATTTAAAAAAATTTTTTACAAGAAAAAGAATATAGTTATTTTTGATAAATTAATTATAAATGTAATATGTGTATAAACATTATTATAAATTTGAATTTATCAATATTGATCTAATAATAGTATTAATAATGCACTTTATTCACTAATTAGTGTTAAAGATATTTTTATTATAAATATTTCCTGTGAATTTGGAGGATAAAAATGATGGTATTTTTGAGATTTCGATTTTTGAAGAATTTCGAGGTTTTTTCCATTCCCCCGCTTTCCATGGTTTTTCAGATTTTTTTTTGTCACAAGAATCGTGTTCAGCGAGAAATTTTACATCGAAAATAATGTTTTGGATATATTTTTTCATCAGATAAACAGTTTTATTCTATGTTGTTTAAAAGTAATGAAACAAAAAACTTTATATATTTTAAAAATTTTATATTTGTTGGTCAAGCAACAAAACACCGATATTTTTGTAGGACAATTACGTTTTCAGATTGATATTAAAATTTTTTTAAGTAATGACACTTTTGTCCGACAGCTGGTTATCATCAACCATGGTATCGCAAAATCGTCATCTTCGAGGCGTCAGACTGCGAAAACTTTTCGAGATCTTTGACGGACTATAGGGTAATTTTTTTTTCAAACCAAACTCTCCCAGAAAAATCAGCCGGCTGGTAGTCACAAACACAACGTCACCCAGTCGACATATTTAGAGTGGGGGACACGTTAAAAATACCAAAATTTTTGTCGGACAAATTTTTACGAGTGTTCAAAAAAAAATAAATCTTTTCCTCAAAGTTAAAAGGGAGTTGCTGGTTATAATATTTCACGTAGACGTCAAATTGACATGTTTCCCTGAAAATTGCCGGAAAAAGTATCCACTGCTAAATTCTCCTAATAGCGAAATTTTGAGGGACGTAAACTCTGGAAAGTTACAACTTGCTGGTAATCATTTTTGTTTGCACGTGGGCCCTCTGACTATAATCACGTCAACACTAAGATATTTAAGGGATTACTAAAGCAGATAGCTTGCAAAAAGTGGGACGAGGGGATAGGATGCCGAAGAGACAGACAAAATTGTTGAAAGATGCTAGCGATACATAAATAAGATACAAACATCAGAATATATGGTTAAACAGACGTGACTACACAGTTTCTAAAGGGATCTAGCCAAGGTTCAAAGGAGAGAAAGCAAAAAAGATAATAAGAAACACTCCAGAAGACAATTAGAATGGTGACTGAATATTCTACTGTTGGCATAATCCTTGGCAGGAATTTTTCATATTTCATCCAACACTTATTATTGGATACCTTTTTTAACAATTTTACATTATTTATATTTGATTATGACTAGCAGCGTGATTGGCATCAGGTCGTCCATATTTTGAATGAGACCTTAACGAACCTCTTACTCTAACCGACTACCACTCTTTGCTAAATTTTGTATTTTATCTTGAGGATTACCCAACAATAGTTCTAATATACAGTTGGATTTATAAACCAATTTAAAACCCATTTTATTAGAAATTCCTTCCAATTCCTTTGTATAAACAGGATTAAAAGGTACAAGAGTAATTTTTTTTTTGTTTTTCGTTTTTATTTTGGGAAAATAACGAGTTTTCTTAAGCCTGCGTAGAAAATACTCAAAAATGGGATATAAAAGGTTAAAAATTGGAGGTTGGTTAGGTGGTTATCTAGTAAGGTGATTCATTTCCGAAAAACATTTTTTTTTTCGGTGCTCAAGCAAAATATTAATCTACATAGAAAAAAAATCTCAGAAAGTTTGAGCTCTTAATATCCAATTTCAGTACTTACAATTTAAATATGTAGTTTTATCATTTCAAATATATGTAATTTTTTTTTTCAAATTTCCAATACTAACGAGCTTTTTTGTGTAACTCAAAATGGTTCACCAATAGAAGAAAATGTTTTTTTTAAAAAACTGTGCTTTAATGACTCCTATTAGTGACCCAGTGCGAGTTACAAAAAAAAGCGATTTCGAAAAGGATAAAATTCCGTACAATGTCCATCAAAGTGATGTACATTGTTATATAAGTGATTAAATACTAGAAATTTGGAAAAAAAATTTCTTCACATACATTTTAAGTGATGAAACTTTACATTTAAATTGTAAGTACTTAAAATTGATATTAAGAGATCAAACTTAGTTAGAATTTTTTATCCTATATGCAGATTCATGTTTTGTTTGATCACGGGAAAAATTTCTTTTGGAAATGGATCACCATATTATCTAGATTTCCATTATTGGACAATAATGTGTTTATGACCGCCTCCAAGTGAACCACAACAAACGTAAGCTTACATATTTATTGAGAAACAAAAAGAACTGTTGCAATTCAAAACAAGCATGTAATTTTCAATAATATACTACAATAGGTGTCAAAACTTTTGTAGATTTCTAATATAAACACAAAAAATCCCAGGTACTTTCACTAACATAAATTATTACGAATAAATGTTAGTATCAGTAATATCATTAAATTTTGTTACTTGTTATTGTAGTCTATTTATAAAAGTAATCTCTCAATTCCCAACCATAAACTATACGTGATATCAGGAATTATCAACATTAATAACATCTCCTGAGGGTATAATTTCTATTTTAATGACAATTATTGCCTCATGATGCTCCTCAGTACTGTTATCTATCTGATAACACTTGAATGATACGGCTCAAGGACTGTAGGACCAGAAACGCACCATAGGAGATGATCAACGACCCTGATAGCGTATCCCATAGATTTATTACGCTATAACTCTCAGCATTTAATTGATTGTAACAGTAGAGGACATAGAGAAAATAAGAACGAAACTTTTTAATACAGGAGCTGAGATTTTGGTATGAGATGAATATATAGTAGGGATAACGAGAGTTTTTATCGTCATCTATCTACAGAAAAAACAAGGATATTTCGGATATGAACTAAATAGTAATCCAATAATTCGAACCGTCTCGATTTCGGCGAATTAATAACTTAATTTCACCTATCGATTTGATGTTAATGCGATTAAAACTGTCATTGATTATAATCCACGAGAATATATGACAAATGATATTGAGAGGACGTAGAATGTAGAACGTCAACAAATTTTATAAATAAAAGTTTGATTCGTAGAATATGTAACTACGGGTATTTACATCATAATCGTTACTGGAAGGCCAACTAAAATATGTTCACAAAACTGAGACTCTTTTTTTTGGTTTGTGATTCTTTAAGATGTATTTCATTTATAAATTATATATTTACCGTATTTTCGCTATAAATTATACCAAATAAAAATAGCTAATCAGATAATTTTCTAACTAAGCTGGAATTTCTGAACCTGATGTCCATATTCATACTGAATTACAGTGTTTACACCAACACTCACAATTACGCTGTCTAAACGCGCGTTTCGGTAACCAAGTTATCGTTTTCAGAGACTGAAGGTAAACTAAAATAACTTGACTTACCTGTTTTATACTAAATTTTCCTATCAATAAACCCTCTCCCGCGAAGATTAATTCCAGCGGGAAAAAACTTCTTGGCAGGAATTCATGTTCATTTTTTGACTACTACACTATAGAATGGGCTGTGAGGAATTGGCCCTATGTCCCTATTTAAGCTACTCTTACACCTAGCAATTTCAATGCTTTGAAATGCATCCAACAATTTATTATTGGATACAATTTTTAACAATTTTACATTATTAATATTTATGTTATGATCGGCAATAACTGATTTTCCGGTCCGTCCATATTTATAATGAGCTATGTGCTCTTTAAACCGGACAATAACACATCTCTTAGTCTGCCCAATATACTTTGCGTCACAACCACCACAGCTACTTTCATATATACCACTCTGCATTTGGAAGCATTGAAATTACTAGATGTAAGGGTAGCTTAAATAGGGACAAAGGGCCAATTCCTTAAAGCCCACTCTTTAGTTTAGTATTCAAAAAAAGAACATGAATATTCCCGCCAAGGAGTTTTTTCCCGCTGGAATTAATCTTCGCGGGAGAGGGTTTATTGGTGGGAAGATTTAGTATAAAACAGGTAAATCATTAGATTTTAGTTTACATTCAGACGATAACTTGTTTATTGAAACGCGATAGTGTAATTGTGAGTGTTGGTGTAGTGGTGGTGTAAACAATGTATTCAATAAGATGATTTTTTGTCATGATTTCACAAAATGGAATATAAACATCATTTTAAATGATACTGATCCATTTCAGTTCGCCTATTACGTGTTTCGTCATATATTCCACTTATATCGTTAATTGTTGTGCCGTATTATTTATATGTCCAGGAGGTGATTTAGTATGGTACGAGATAGATATTTATGGACGAGGCGACGAAGGAGCCGAGTAAAGAATATTTAATCGAGTACCGTAATAATAACTTCAAGGACGTATATCGTAATATGTTTTTTTCATACTGTTGTCGGTTTTAAATAAAAAGCAAAATTATATTAAAATATGATATGTCATATCAGACAATTTTACTGAAAAATAGCTTCTTTGATTATTCTCTTATTATTTAAAAAAAATTAATAGTGGAGTCCCTAAGGTAACATTGTAAACAAAGAGAGGCATATTGAATTTTTGGATTGGGAGAATTTAAGAAAACTGTAAAGTATAGGGAAACCGTGAAATGCCATTTTCTGGACTTTACAGTACAGAATGAAACAAAAGTCAGTTTTGATGCATAGTCAGAAGTGAATGAAATAAACTTGCCGATTTCCCACATCAGTTCTATTCGATTCAGATGCTAATACTTCTTTTCTGTAAAGAAAGAAACCTGTCTACAGATCAAAACGACTCGATATTCCAATTCGTAGTGCGATATTGCTACAAGACAACGCCAGAGCTTACGATGAAAACATCGAACGAGTTGAGATACACTGGAACATACTTCTTATAGACCCGATTTATCGCCATACGACTGTTATCTATTCTATCCATTGGAAGAGGTACTCGGCGGAATGTGATGCGAAACCAATGCCCAGGTAGAGTCCTTCGTGCGCAAAAATTACGTGACAGGCCAAGAAAGGCATCCGAAAGCTTCCGTAGAGGTGGAAAAAGTCTGCGGAATGTGAGGCAAACAATCTAGAAAAATTTCCTGCTTTGTAACTGTAAATCTTTCACAGCAAAATTCGGGTTCATATTTGAACCACCCTCGTAGTTACAAACAGTCTGTTAGAACAAACCAAATGTGTAAAACTCAATAAATTTTGAAATTCTTCATAGGCAGTGGTGTGCCATTTACCCTACTTCATACATTTCGTTCCATCTCTTATTTCCAACGCTCTCCAAACCGGCGTACATGTTCACATTTTTTCCGGAACAGTGCTTCACTTCTAAATAAGTTTGCAAACACAACTATCACGTATGAACCAACATGTTACCAATTTCGTAGACTAGTCAATCGAGGAATAAGTTCAGAAATGTTATATTTCCATGTAAATCACACTTTTCATAGTTTTAGTTATCATACGAGGATGGTATCACAAGTACCCGGCCTGATGCAGAGATGGCGGCAGTTGCTTGAAAAAAAACCGCTGTCTTAGAATGTACACCATCTATACAGCGTATGTCAAGTTTGCAGACTCCACGTTGTTTAGTATTTGTTTGGCAGCCATCAATATACAATATTTTCATTTGAAAGGCGTTAGGCTGACCAAGAAACAAGCTTAACTAGATTCTACTCTGGTCGAGACTGCTTCTTCGTTATTAACAGTGAAATATTGGGTATTAGAGTTTAAACGAGGCTGTACGACTTGCGAAGACCGTGATCGACCAAATGAGGTGACGTCGTCCGAAAGTGTGCAACCTAGCAGACATAGTAAGTATTTCAATTATCATTACCATCTTTCTTATATTCTATTTTGAGTGAGTAACATCACTGCGAACTCACTATACTAATAGTTGTGAGCCTAACTTCTACCATTCGAGACATATAATCCTCAACAAGTTCAAAACAAATCGTGAACGAGGTGAACCTACCGAAGCGATTAAGCAATTACCGGACTGGAACATAAACACTAATTGTCGTAGATAGATAAACATCCTTTCCGATATAGCAGAAAGCCGGGGAAATGTTCGCATATCAAAGAAGGCAATTGCTCCGCCCAACCTCTCGCGCGGTCATTAAGTCTTCTAATAAACGAAATGGACTCAAACGACCCTATAATAAGGACTTTGTTTATCTGAAGTTTTACGAGTTGTATAGACGTATCACATGAAGCTAAAACTTCAACAATCAGAACTTGGAAAGTAAATAAATTTGAGTTAATTATCAAATTATCAAAAATTCTTTACTAGAGGAGTTAGTACTAGCAATACTATATTTTCAAATATAATCCTTAAGTAGAAGGCCACAGTTAGTCGTCCATACTATTTTCCATCGTAATATGGTCAGTTCAAGCGACGAAAGTACTGCATGAGAAGCTGTGCTTCGCTGGCGTGGCGAATTTGAGGGAATCTTAAAGCACGCCCGTTCTTCAGCTACTGTTGGTCACATTGAGAGAATGAGACGTATGGTCGAAGAAGATCCAAGACGCACCTATCATAGCGATTGAGGAAGCTCCGAAACACTAAATTTAATGTTATTTGATCATCTTTATGTCAAAAAGTTGTTACTTGTAAAGAGCCACATACGCGTGAACGTTAGGAAAAGTCAAATAATGGTGAACATCGTATTTTTTTCTACAATAGTAACATGCATTGAAACTTGAATACGAATGAAGTGAACTGGTACGTCATAAAATATTTACCTGCAGCTCCTTGAGTGAGTCTAATAATTTTATTTGCTAAAACTATTACATATTACATATTGGTGTTGCGAAGATTGCGTTCAGCTCGCCAGATTGATGTTTAACGAATGTGACCGTTGAAGCAGCGGAGTATGACAGGCGAAGAAAGTGTACGACACCAAGAATCACGCCTATCTGTTGACTAGAAACATTAACAAATCAATTCTTATCGACCACATAAAACACAGCATAAGTAACTAACAACTTATTCTCATAGCAGTTATTACATTTAAATATGCTATCTAGCTCATATCTGTAAAATAAAAATAGGTTAGGGCAACGGTCAGGTTCTATTCGAATGTCACATTCCGCTGCTTTAAAAGTCAGGCCTTGTCTCACGTTCGTCAAAGATCAACCTAGAGAGCTGTAAGTAATCTTCGGTAAATTCCAGCTGAAGGTAATCCTCACATCACATCCATAATACTAACCCTATAGACTTAGAGATAAATATTGCCATCGAACAATGTTGTAAATTTAATTTTCTATTTATGTATAGGTGTTGATAGGAATGGTTTAGAGGGCTGCTGACAGCCTTGAGCGTATAGGTGATGGAGGTTTAAAAAGAAGTCGCGCACGTGATATGACAGCTGTCAGCAATTCACACATTTGGTAGTTCAAGAAGACTAAATCCAAAGTTGCTGACAGTTTTGTGAAGGGATCATCGAGAGAAATGTATTTTTGCATTCCTTTGAGTACACCAGGTAAGTTATTTCGTTCTCGCCGTACAGCTCTCTGTATTGACCAAGCTGTCAGCAACTTTAGATTGAGCCTTCATGAATTACCAAGTGTCTAAAGTGTGACTTGATGACAGCTGTCATGTCATGATTGCAACTTCAGTTTCAATCCCCAATCCACATCCTAACAATATCCTAGCAACATCCAAGCAATAAGATAAAGTAAAATTTTTACCACCAATCGAAGAAGTGCAAAACTCTACTCTGTCTTTTAGACAATTATTAAACAAGGTGATTCAGTGAAATTATATGTTCAGTAGTTCCGTAACTATCTAAATTATTTTGAAAAACGTAACCATGTTTTTGGAACTAATATAAAGTAATGTTGTTCCAATGATACCGACGAATACTTGAAGGTTCCTTCCTTTAAATTAAAGAAATTCTAGGAGCTACAGAAGATATTAATGCTAGTGCGTGAAAGTGTAAAAGGGAAAATATGTCCAAACAATACGAGTCAACTAAAAATGGGCTATTCAACTCTAACTTCATAATGCAGCACATCTTTAAAGAGATAAAAAATGTTGCTGTACACTACAGTGATTGTTTTGCTACTGTTGTACCACTTTTTACTTGAAACCTTTGTAACAATCATTGATTATCCACAATATTCAACTGATTTACCGTGTGCTGTTTCTATTTATTTTTGAATTTGAAGAAACATTCATGACAGTGGATGGGATAGATAAAGCAATTCATCAATTTTTTAAAACGTTACAAAAGATTACTTCAAGTTTTTGAATAGAAATAAAATCATTTTCCTACTCTTAGAATCATCATCACTCAATAAGTCATATGAACAATTAAGTAAAACATTTTTTTTGCCAAAAATTGATTTTATTCATCATTTTATTAGTAATACAATTATTTTAACACTTCTTTAACTTCTCGATGGCGAGCTTGTAGAATAGGATTCAGTTTTAGCAATTGATTCTTTATTTGAGCTGAATCTCTTACCGGCTAGCATTTTTTTGAAATCAGCGAATCGGCAATAGTCACTGGGAGCCAGATCTGGACTCTACTATGGATGAGGAAGCAATTCGAAAAGTAATTCATTCAATTTAACTATCGTTACCATCGACTTGTGAATCTATGCATTGTCTTGGTGAAACAGTGATTTTTTTTTGACATATGAGGCCGTTTTCCTTGATTTTTGCATTCAAACGATCCAACAACTTCGTGAAGTATTCGCTATTGATTTTCTTTACCTTGTTGTGTATTTGGACGCTTAGGACGTGGTTCACCGGCTGCAGTCCACTCAGATGATGATCGTTTTGATTTCGGATCGAAGTGATGGATCTATGTTTCATCCATTGTCACATATCGACGCAAAAAATCTGATTTATTACATGTAAACATGGCGAAGCACTGCTCTGAATCATCAACACGTTGTTGTGTTTGATCGACTGTGAATAAACGCGGCATCCACTTTGAAAAAATCTTTCTCAAGGTGAAATTTTAAACGTAGTCTTCTGAAAGTTGGTACATCATGAACGTTATATGAATTTGACAATGGTAGCGCCATCTGTATGTCAGTCACACCACTTATTGAGTGATGTATAGTTTACTTGTATTTGAATCAGTAATTTTTTCCCGTTTGGAAGGTTTAACGTGTAAAAAAGATTTTTTCATAATCGATTTTGGATCGAAAAATAGGGACGCATTCAAAAGGCAAAGAAAATAACGTGTTGAGCTCCAAAATTTTATTCAATATTTCATCAACTCTGTATATATTTCATTTTGTGGAAATATTTTGAATGGAACTTGTGTATACAACATTTTTGTATCTCTATTGGGTGTCAAAATATTTACTAAACTTCTTAATCTTCGTGGCGTTCTATTTTTCTTTGAAAATATATATCAACTGTGCAATTTACTGTGAAGGCCTTCCTTTTCATTTATATCGATCGTCTAATCAATTAATTTGCAGATAGTATTTTGAAAATTTGGAAAAAGGAAATTTAAATTGGTATTCATCGAGCTTAGATACAAAAGAGAGAAAATCACAAAGTACATAAGCATATAAAATTTTTTTATTTATTAAAAAGAGACTAATTTTTTGAAGTAGACTAGACATTTTTCCAGCTCTTGTTTAGCAATTCATTCACGATCGTTTCCGATACTCCGCTAGATCAAAATGCACTTCATGTTCCTTCAAAAAGTGACAATATTTATTGTCTGCTATATATTATATAAAGGTAAATACCTGTCTCCGATGCAGTGCAAATCCGAAAATCCTCCGACAAATGGCACAGTGCGCCTTTGACCCAAGGGAGACGGGAGAACACGTGTAGCTTGCGACTTTGAGGGATTTCATGTAGTGGAAAAGTTCAAATGCGTTTCATTTTATCTGCGTTTATTTTCGGGCGATTTGTTAGATCGTTTGTGTGACGAACTTACATCATAGAATCAAAAAAGGAATGGAATTGGACTATGTTTTGTTCTTTGATTTCAACATTAGTTGTAGATGTGAAGATGTACAATACAACTATTGGATGTAACAAAATAAACCATTTTGATATCAGAGTATATTTTTTCCGAAATCCAAATTTGCATCAATATTTGCAATTGCCTCCAACTATATCATCCCAATTATAAATTTCTATACATTTTGGATATTAAGAGGAAACGATATGTAACTAAGAATTAATATTTTGTTAGTTGAATTTCCAGGTACTCTCATTACCACTGGGATCTACTTTCCATAATTTCAACACACACACATTGACAAAAGTTATGGATATTGTTAAAATTTGTACATTTATTTTTACAATAATAAATATAACAGAGAATATTAAATATATACGAGTGGTACAGCACTGGCTAATACACTACACGACAAATTGTTTTGTTGTGAATTCTGGTAAAAGTTTTTTTACCATATACTTAAGTGATTTCCTTATCACAGTGGCGTAACCATTATCAATTACTTATTTATTGGAAATAACTCTAACCACATTAAGTTTATCATCACTATAAATTGTTTGTATTTCATATTTATGTCAGTTGTATTGATTGTCAACTTTAACCCCACTAATGTGACTGTAATCAACAATAAATATTTTTATTTAGTTTTATATTTTATTATTGCATAAGATAAGAATTAATATGCAGAGAAGTTGTAAACTAACTAGGTTCTAAATAGTTTGATATTCGTCAAGTACGTCAATCAGATTATTGAAACAAAATAAAACTTTAATTTATTATTAAATTCACAGTTAGCTAGCTAAATTGTTTTTAAAAACAAAGTTTGTGAATTGAGTTATTTCATTATATTCTGAAGTTTTTGTATTAAAAAAAAAACGCTTTTAATGTTTGCGTTCCAATGCTGCGTAAAACATTAATATGGGATGGAAGCACTTGTTAGTTACGAACGCTACCAAAACAAATCCATGGAGCGCGACATTTGACGATTTCATACATTTCAATTGCGATCGTTAGCGATAGAATGCGACTTCAGCAATATTTGCGATACTGATGGTGTGCTGCAAGGTAAGGTTGAAGCACACACTTTTTGCGATCGGATTCAAATAAAAGTTGAACGAAAGCAGACGTTTTGCGATAGAATGAGATGTCACAGTTTGCGATGCACCTAAAGTGCGTCAAATAAATAGTCAAAAGTGTGCTAGAAGTTCACGCTGGATCACGTACTTTTTGCGATCGAATTAAAACAAAAGTTGCATGAAAGCTGACATTTAGCGATAGAATGCGACAGAGTTATCGCAGCTTGGTCATATTCTATCTCAAAACGATTGCAAACGATTGCAATTAAAATTTTTTAAATCGGAAGATGGCGTGCCTCATGGTAAAGGACCCTAATAATGCTATGTTTGTCTTACAAATGCATTTAGTTTGTCGCAAATATGCTAATGATAGATTTCGAAAAAGTCTTTTTGGGGTTCGGGTCACGCATGAAACAATTTTATTTATAGGATGAACCTGAAGACACTAAGAGCATGGTGATTTATACTTCACACATTTATACATTTATACAAGGAGAATGTTACAAATATACAGGATGTCCCACGACGAGTCAAAACTATTTGTATACGGCAAAATACTTATAGTAAAATCATGAAAATTTCTATGTTTAGGTTTTCGGATAAGATCTTTTCAACTTCAATATTTTTAAAGATATCCGACTTCTGGTTCTGGCGGAAGTGAACTGTAACTTTGTTATTTTAAACAGAACACCCTGTATATTCATACATTTTTGGAATAATAGTATCCTTTTGTCTAATTTTTTTAAAAAAATGCATACTTCTTGAGTTATTATTAATATATTTGTGAAATATTTGACCGTTGCAGACCCTTATAAATTAATTTTTTTACCCTTAAAAATACGAAATTGGTTTTTGTTGGGTTGCACCAAGCAAGATCAGATGTATTTGAATCTATGTTGTAAAATTTTATAGTTTATACAGTGTGTGTATAAAAATTGTTCAAAATTTGACTTCATAAATATCAAATTTCTTTATTTTCTCAAATAGAACTACCCGGTTTATTCTATTTTAATGCATTAAGGGGTAAATAATATGGCAAATTCATGTATACTTTCCCATACATAAACCTTACCGTTATCCAGATATTGAATGTTTTCTGTAAATATTTAGAGATGCAGGTGTGGTCTAATTCTCATTTACTCGTTATTAAATTGAGAACGAGCCAATTTAACGATTTTCAAAGAAAATTAACAAATAAGAACTTTAGAATCCAGCATCTACGGTCCAATAAATATTTTTTGTAATATTTAATATTATTTTTTGCAAATATCGCAATTCATATTCCTGCTCATGGCCTTTACAAAGTTTTCTATAAATCGCAGTTTAATGTAGAAAGGGTATAGAATAGTGTTTTTTGGAGCAACCAACGACTTAACTTTGTCCGGAGCGTACCCGCTATTCTTTTCTTAGATAATGGCCCCTCTGTACTGTCACACACAAAGAAAACAAGAGTATTCGACAAACCGATTATTTTGAGGTCTCCGTACACTTTCTATTGATGTTGTTTATAATTTATTAATTCCGTTAATTTATAAATTCATCCATAGCAGTCTTTATAATTTAATGCATATCTTATAGGTGTAGATAGTTTCTTATTCCCGTTGTGCAATAAAACAACTCCTATACTTCATTTTGAAGATGAATAAACCACTAATAATAAGTCAAAGTCCTTGAAGGATCTGCCAGTAGATTTCAAGCTGGCGAATTTTTAGAAAAAAGTTCTTAGACAAAAGTATACTAAAATTTTACGTAAATTTCAAAAATGTGTTAATGTACAGGATGTTCTTTTTAGAATAACCCGAGTTACAGTCGTCTTTCGGTAGAACCGAAAACCCAAACGTATAAATTTTCATGATTTTACTGTATTTTTTTCCATATACAGATAGTTTTAACTCGTCGTGGGACACCCTGAATAGTTGAGCTCTATCATCATCTCAGATAACCAGACCTCAATTGCACAGGATACGTTAGTCTAAAAAGAACTATTGGTTCCTACAATCGCCGAATATCCGTTCAAATTAGAATCCATTTCGCTTAATGTTTAGCATCGTAATTTCTTTTAAACTTTTTACAATTTTTTCCATGAGTATGTAATATGTTACAGCTCTTTCCAACGGTAGTTTTGTTAAAAAAGTTATTTCCGTTATTTCCATTCTCATCCGCATGACAATGGAAATGCATCTTGTGTCCTCGTTGTCAGTTACAAACCTAAAAGTTAGTCAGTCAAATAAAGTAGGTCTCTCAACATTCTCTCCGGACTTCTTAATTCGCACTTGTGGTGATTCAAGAATTCACAATTTATGTTAGTCCCTGAGTTGATTAAATTTTCTTGAAAGAATAATAGGGAAACTAGTAATAAAAAGGAAGAATTAAGTGTTTCAATTAGTCCTCTGAGGATACCGACTTTTTTCTTTCTCTTTATTTTATATGTTTTGAAGAAAAAGAGAAAGAATACGGAATAATTTATGTGTGGTGTCATAAAATTTAGTTTGTGCTGATTCGTTCGGCCATGGCGACCGCAAAAGTTACGACTAGAAGTAACTCGATAATTTTATGAAACAAATAGATTCTACGAGGATGTATTGATATCTAGTTAGACCGAAATTGTAAAAATCGGAAAATTGGAGTATCGAGCCATCATCACCTGTATTTAAAAGGGTTAAGAGGTAAGCAGATTTACGAAGATATGGTTAATACCCTTGGTGATCAATGTCCTTCGTATGCGAACGTGAAAAATTGGACTGCAAAATTCAAAAGAGGTAAATTTTCTATTGAAGATGATGACCGATCGGGAATGTCAGGTTCTGTGTCAGTGTCATGACATGATTTTATCAGATCGTCGAATTGGGCTAAAACGGATATCTGAAGCACTGAATATTTCATACGAACACGTTCATCATATAATTCACGTCAATTTGGATGTAAGAAAAATTGTTGCAAAATGCATCCCCAAATGTTTGATTGTTGACCAAAAGCGTGCAAGGGTAGAAGCATCGCGTTCGATCTGTGCTCGATGTAGATGTAGTCTTTTTCAAACCTAATTATTACTATGGATGAGACTTGGGTACATTTCTTCGATCCAGAAACAAAGCAACAATCGATGGAATGGCGACACTCTGGTCCTAAAATCTGCTGGAAAAGTTCTTGCTTCAGTTTTTTGGGATTGCCATGGAATAATCATGATTGATTTTTTGTTTAAGGGTAGAACAATAACTGGAGATTACTATTCGACATTACTGACCAATCTACGGAAAAAAGAAACGACGCGGAAAGCTATCCAAAAGTGTTTTGTTTTTACAGGACAATGCCCCTGCACACAAATCACATGTTGCCATTCAAAAAATTCATGATTTAGAGTTTGAATTAATAGAATACCCCCCTTGTTTACCAGATTTGGCTCCGTCCAGCTATCATCTCTTTCCTCAAGTGAAAAAAAGTTTAAAAGGTTATAAATTCTCTCCCAACGAGGAGGTAATAAAAGCTGTGGTGGTCTGGTTTGCAGAGCAAGAAAAATTAAGAGGAGAATATGTTGAGTAATCAAATATTTTGACATTGAAATTTTGTTTGTTTCTATAGTAGGCTAAGAATTTTTCAATATATCCTCGTATAGTGAAAATTTCATTATTATCACCTATAAAAATCAATGTCATAGATAAAATTTTAAAATTGGTGCCGAAAATGATATTTCTGTAAATGCCTGGGTCGTTAAAAATTAGTCTCATCATAGGCTAGTAAACTAATTCACATAACCACAACAAAACAACACACGAGAAATAAATTTCATTATTTTTTACGATACTTATCCACAAAATAAGGTTCCCAACAGCTTTTCATAATGACAAACTGGTTTTTTGGCATTGATTATTACATATTTCGGAAGCTTAGACTATTTTTCTCAATAAGGCCTGTTTAGATTCATGCATTTTAACATGCGATGTACCATTTTCTTTATGCTTGAGCCTGCAGTCCCGCCACGAAGATAGCTTAAAACTGTTTCAGCTCTTCATCAATTCTGAAATGCGTCCCTCTAAGTGTTTTTCTCAATTTAGATAAGAGATAGTAATCACTGAGGACCAAGTCTGGGCTGTAACGGTGGTGAGACAGTATTCCATGCAAATCTGTGCGTTAGTCTTTGCGCATATGTTGTTCCCATACACCTTACACACCTCCTACTCTTCTTACACCGTAAAAGTAGGATAAATAGTTGGAAATTAATGTCCACCGGAGGAGTAGGAGCGTAATTCACACCTGGCATGAGTATCCAGTATAAGAATGAACGTTGTAGACAGTTCGCCGAGACGGATACTGGAAGACACCAATCTCGTCAATCCCGACCAACAGTGTTCTTAATATCCGCAGCTCTTTCGGATCGTTGTTTCTGGACAACGAACCACAAAAGATGAACACGTGGCTAGAACTTGTTCGAACTTACCTAAAAAGTATTGTAATGTATTAAAATGCTTCGAATGTGAAGAGACTCTAACGTGAGTGATATAAAATTGATTTATACACGAGATTAGAGCTGAAAATGTCGGTTTTCTTCAATTAAATCATATTTTTTTCCATACCTGAGGTCTTAATATGGCTTATACTAACAACATAAGTTAGATGAGATCATTCTAAATCTTGAAATTGGACCAAAACATTACGCTCTGTAGAATTTTAAACGTTAACTATTATTTTCTGTAGCAGTTTAAGTCATACGAGCCCCTTCCCATTTCAGTTAGCCCACTTAGTAAAATTCGAAATTATAAAACTTTATTTTGAAATACCAAAAAGTAGCTGTGCGCAATGGAATTTTCACGGATCGCTTGATGGTCGGGTAACTCAAATCCAAAAGAAAAATAGACTTAAATGGGCTAAAGAGTAAAAAAATTGGAATTTTGAACAGTGGAGCTGTATAAATTGGAGTGATGAGTCTCATTTTGAAGTTTGCGTGGGTGACGATCGAAGTAGAGTTATTCGACAAAAAAAAGAAGCTTTTCATCCAGATTGTTTGAAGCGGAAAGTAAAATTTCCGGCATCTGTGATAGTGTGGGGCTCGATATCTGCAAGAGGAGTGGGAAAACTGCATTTCATAAACGGAATTGTCAATACTGGATATTTTAGAAGAATCATTGTTGCCAACAAGAGAAGTAACTTTATCCGCTGGGAAAGTCTTTATTTTTCAGCAAGATGGAGCATCATGCCATAAGTCAAAAAAGGCCTCAAAATTGTTCTCACTTTTAGAGTGAGTTACAAGTAGTCCAAATTTATCACCAATAGAAACACTTTGGCATGAAATAAAAAAGCAATTCCGTGTAAATCCAGCTAGAACTGTCATGGATTAGAAGGAAAATCTACAATAAATTTGGGATAATTTTACTCCAAAATACTGCCAGAATTTGATAAACACCATGCCTCAAAGAATTACGGCTGTTATTAAAAATGAAGGGGAAGTTACGCAATGGTAACTTTTAAAAGTATGTTTAATATTAAGCTTTCTGATTACATTTTTTTTTTTTTAGTTTATATTTATAACATATATTAAGACTTGTAACTCCTGTAAAAGTATCTAAAATGTTTATAGAAAATATAAAGTGCTCAAAACGAAACAATTTGCCGATTTTTAATAGCTCCAAAAACAATAATTAGTAATTTTTTTCAATTGGGCGAACTGAAATGGGATGGGGCTCGTACCTTTACCACCAGATGTCAGCTTGTAAGGGTTGATATAACGATGTCATCTTGCAAGCCAACAGAATGTTGAGTGCCCCAAGGCTCAGTACTAGTCCCTATCTTGTTTTTTCTGTTTATAAACGGTATTAGACATTGGTAGTAAAATATGTCTTTTCGCAGACGATACTAGTTTCTCTTGGAGCAACCTTGATCTCACGGCACTTCATAGGACCATAACTAGTGACCTTATCATTCCTTAAATCATGGTATAATTGTAATATTCTCTGTCTCAACGTTTCTAAAACCAAAGTTTCGTCATATAGAAATACATTGCAGCCTTTTTTATTGAATAACATCACGATTGACGTCGTTGAATCTGTGAAATTCTTAGGGCTTGTTGTGGACAATTTCTTGAAATTGGAGTTACATATTACCGCCTTATCTTAAAATTAAGTTCCTCCTCTTTTGCGCTGATATCAGTATATAAAGAACTGAACTTATTCAACTCTTTAACAGTCTATTCAGCCCTTATTGAGTCGCATCTCTGATATGCTCGTCCATTCTGGGGTACGTGTGGTGCGACTCAATTTGAGCGAACTACAAAAGGGAGCTGTTAGATATTCTCTCTGACTGTTTAGTCAGAGCTCATTGCAGGAACTTATTTAAAATATTAAAAATTCTGATTCTTCCATTTTCATTCATACTTGAATCCGTTTGCCTAATTCGTAAGCACGCTTCCACAATTTCAGAAAGTACCTTGCTCGGCTATCCACTTACCTTTACCTTCCTACTCCACATTCCGAATCAATTTAGGGCTCAATATTTTACAATGCAAAAAATGCACAATCACTTGCCAATTGGAAATCAAATCGATATCAAATCATTTCTATTCTAATAATAATATTTAATACCGGGCATGCTGCATAATGGTTTAATTTTGCTATGGACTTATATACTAATTATTACCTATTACTATTACCCATAATTTTGTTCCCATTGTGGTTTTCTTCTACATATCGAAATTTTATTTCATTAGTTCCATCTTTATGTTTCTTTCTAATTTTTACAAGCAATAAAGCATTTCTCTCTCACTATTTTTCGTAATATTTTAAAAAATATGATAAAACTGAAAGTGAAAATGATTTTCAATGGAAAAAGTTTATTGAAATGTTTTCATTTTCTCACTTAACATAAATAATAACACGTGGTGTTACCAAAAGAGATGGAAAATAGCTTTTTATCAGGTTTTCAGAGGTTCATTATCGTCTTTAATCACAACATATAACTCGACACGTTAGGTTAATCGACAAACATACCCTTCCGTTCCATGCTGAATTAATGTACTTTTACCATACCACTTCATTCACTCTCTTCTCCAAAATGTCACCTACAAGGGTTCATGCGTGAATAGTCGCAGAAGGCCGTGGTGAGATGAGAGTGGCAATTACTCAACTGCATCACTCGTTTCGGCACAATGAAATCTCTGGCCTCTATCGACGAGAGATAGGGAGAGAAGTCTGTGGAAAACAAATCGGATGAAATACTGCCTGAAGGGTTTTGTTGAGGGAATTTCAATGATACTTTCAGATTTTATTTTGTTTTTGTGAAGTCGAAGGGTCAACGTAGACAACGGAAATTAAATGAAAACCATTGACAAAAAATCCATTAACTGGAATTTATTATAATAATCTTTTTAGATCGGTTGTTTATCAAGAAAGAATTCCGTTCGAGGACATGTGAGTTGATGAATATCTCGTTTAGAAATTGGTTTGAATTATAGACGTCGAATTGTCTAGCTTTTATTTTACAAGTCTTCATAAAAACACTGAAACTAAAATAAGAAATATTAGTGCTGATTCTGTGACTCTTGAATTTAATAAATTAAAGGTTATGACTTGAATAGAAGCTTTCTTATACACCAGATTTAATTCTAATAATCATCTGATTTATTCAGTTAATATAGAAGTACTAGAACATCTACAAAATGGACACCGAATCTGCCATTAATGTCGAAAATACTCGTCTAAACATTGTAGACGTTTTGATACATTTGGTGTCATTATACATAACTAATTTTTCTAAAAAACTGTTTTCATTCATAATGTGACGTCAAATTTTTTTTAAACCAACAATTCATTTAAAATGCACTGAAAAAGTTTTTATACAATAGTATTTAATTCAGATTTGCCTACTGTCCTACCAAAAGGACACTGAATATTACAGGAATCTTTGTTAAATTTTTTGAGATACAGTTATTTGAATCTAGATGTCGCTTGACCAAATGTCACCCCAAGCATTATTCTTGAAATTTCTTTTACAAAATCAGTGGAAGTTTATTGTTTTATTGAGCACGTGGTAAAACAATTTGTGATGGACGAACCTTTATCTTTCCGCTTAGTTGGGTAAGTTTTTGAGGACTTTGTTTTATTCTATTTTTAGTTTTCGTTGAACATGCATGTAAATGTATGTATCAGGTTTTAGCTGATGCAGCTTGCTTATAAAAAGAACCGTTTTTAATCAATCAGTATCAGAAAAATCATGTGTACTTCTAGAAGGACAGTAGGCAAACCGATATTCTTTTACAGGGGTCTCACTCTGAATGAACTATTGCAAATCATTGAAGAAGATGATCACAATGAAGTTGATGACGAAATATCGCTTACAATTATGCCGCCCAAAAATTCTTGCGAGGAAGTTACTGATGAAGATTCAGGCGATGAAGATCATTTAGATATTAACAATTTGCCTGGATCGCAACTTCTAGCCGAGGCAGAAATTTTTGAACCTAATGTTGAAGAAGATGTTAATATTTCTTTACCAAGCGATTCAGGTAGTGATGATAATGAAGAAAATCTGCCATTGTCGGATGTAAAACGTCTTCTGAAAAACTCCCAACATATATATGTGAAGAAAAATTATGCTTGGAGAAACCAAGACTTAACACCTAATAATATAGAAGTTCCAAAATCACAAATTGTTCAAAATGAAAATTCGGTTATTGAATTGTTTTCGTTATTTTGGGGTGACGAAGTTATAGATTTATTTGTCTACTATTCTAATATGTACGCTACAAGCAAAAATAGGGTTGGAAACATAACAAAAGAAAAAATGAAAAATTTTTTCGCCATCGTCTGGTTATCAAAAATTACCCAGATGTAGAATGTATTGGGAAAATTCTTCTGACACGCAAAATCAGCTTGTTATAAATTCGTTATCTAGAGATCGTTTTGAGTGTATTTTCAGTAATTTACATTGCTGTGATAACACGAATTTAGACAAGACAGACTGATTTGCCAAAGTACGATTATTGATAAATAAAATGAACAGTTTATTCCAACAGTATGCACCAGTAACTGAAAATCACAGTGTGGATGAAGCCATGGTGCCTTATTATGGTCGCCATGGCTGTAAGCAATTCATACGTGGTAAACTCATACGTTATGGGTACAAATTATGGACAGGTTGTACCAGCAAAGGGTATGTTATTTGGGTAGAGCCGTACCAAGATGCCAAATCAGAAATAAAGCCCTGTTATAAGGAACTGGGTTTAGGACCATCTGTGATTCTGCAATATATCGACATAATCAATTCTATTCAAAGCTTTCCCTATCACATTTTTTGCGACAATTTCTTTACGACTATACCACTTCTGAGTGAAATGACTAGAAGAAATTTGAAGATAACAGGAACCATAACAGAAAATCGCACGTCAAAATGTCCACTGGCAAATAAATCCCAATTCAAGAAAAAAAAGTAGAGGTTTTATTGAATACAAAACTAACGAAGAAAACATTGTAGTTGTTAAATGGCATGACAATAACGTTGTCACTTTAGCATCCAATGCCTTGCCTGTTCACCCTACTCATTCAGTTAGTCGTTATTCTCTCAAAGAAAAAAAGAAAATTAAGGTAGACCAACCTCATAATATATTTACTTATAACAAATATATGGGAGGCGTTGACAGGGCAGATCAAAATATAAGTCTCTACAGAATAGGTTTGAGAGGAAAGAAGTGGTACATTCCTCTTATATTTCACATGTTAGATCTTGCGGTTCAAAATGCATGGCAACTTCACAGGGAACAAAATGGAAAACTGGATCATCTAGGATTTCGAAGGAGAATAGTCATGACCATTTCAGAAGGAAACCAACGAAAATTTGCGAAGAGATCGAAGTTGTCACAATCACATAACTGTGAGATGAGATATGATCGTATTGATCACTTAATTGTGACACAAGGGAAGCAAACCAGGTGTCGCATGTGCCACAAAAAAGTCTCCACCAAGTGTGAGAAGTGTGATGCTGCATTACATGTTGTATGTTTTAAGCCTTACCATGTGAAAGAAATCTAATCAAACTTTAGTTTTTTTCTATACATTTTTTGAATAAATTTATGTTACTTTGTTTTAAATAAAATTTTACTTTTATAGAAAATAAAATTATAGTATTCAAGTGCCTACAGTCCTTCTAAAAGGACAATCATTTTTGAAAAAACTACAGATGGGAATCGAAAATTTCCAAATGATTATGTTTCAGAGACATAAAAACAACTACTTACAATAAGAAAGAACAAAATAAAAACAAAAAAAAATTTCAGGCATATCTGGGTTAAGAAACATCACAATAATAACAGCTAAAATAGTAATTTTTCTTCAAGCGTATAATAATATCTATATTATTTTCGGCAATACAGATAGTAGAAATAACATATTATTTAACTAGTGAAATAATGAACGCTCATTATTGTGCTAATAACAAAATAAAGAGAAACGATAGCAACGTCTTATTGTGGGCGTTGTAACCAAGTAGATGGAAACTGTTATCTAATTTTTATTTAACTTGATGTTTGTCAGTTTTGAAAAGTTTGAAAATGTCTTAAGAAGAAGAATTTCAATGTATTATTTTTACGCTTGAAGAGAAAGTAGTATATGTCACTCGGAGCAGAAGACCCATTATATGTTTCGTCCAGTTTGCACAATACCAGATCCTGTGTTTGCACAGCACACACAGGATCTGGTAACCTTTTACTCCTAGTCACATAATGTACTAATTTCCTACAACCACTTATGAAAATGATAGATTGCACACTCACTTTTATGTAAGAAAGTAGCTTATTTCACACATGTACTATAAAATAACAAAACCTACACGTATTGAAATGCTTCTTTTTCGTATGTTTAATATGGTCTTGAACGATAGAGGTAATACGCGAATACAATATGAATCTGGCTGGGTGCCGATAGGCAAAAGGCCAAATCTAAGAAGGCTGAAGAAGTAGATAATATGATTTTTTGAGGTTATTTTAGTGTTTACAATAAAAATTAAAAGTTGTGTTGTGATTTGTGTTCAAATACATACTAGTGTCTGTAAGATAATTTAAAAACTAGAATTCAGTGTTATTACTATAATGGGGTAATGTATAAAGTAGTTGAATGACAATTTGATGGATATTTTGTAGGATTTTTGAACTTTTCAACACATGTGTTGAATTACTTTTCAACGCATGCGTGACATTCTTTAATTGACTTTCTTATTTAAAAAATACGTAAGATTTTTTTACTTGGTCGTAGGAAAGATATTGTACAAAACTCATTAGTGTATTGTACTAAATTCAATAACATTTATATGCATTACTATATAATATTATATAATAAGTTCGAGATGTACCGATTTTTCGGACGAGTAGACAAGATTCTAAGGCGAGCTGCAGACGAATCCACAAAGTCTGAGTGTAAGAAAACAGTTTCAGGTCGTGTTAAGTACAATTTTTTTAACAAACATGTGAATTAGTTATTAACATAAATAAGTGGAGCACACACATCAATTTATATCATTTATTTAAGTAACAAAATTGGGAACATTCTAATTCTTATATTTTGACTCCCACTTATATTGAAATTTGAATAATTGGTAATATTAAACGGGTTCAATTTGATTGAAATATTTGGTATATTTAAATGCTTGTTGTTGTGAAACTTGAAAATTAACTATGATAAGATTAATATTATACAGTGTGTTTCGGAATAGCACTCCAATATCTCAGGAAATGATTCTATAGGTAAATATAAGGAAAAAGTTGGTATAACAAAACTTCCATCGTTAAATTTAAGGTTACTTACACAATTTGCTCATTTTCCTTTTGATTCTCATGCAGTAAAATAAAGATATTTTCACTTGTATTTAATTTTTATTGAGGTTGTGTACATCATTCTATTCAGAATTAAATTTTCTGTTAGTTTTATTTGAAAGTTTAATGCATTTATCAGGCTTTTAACGAAATTATTTTACTCCGAAAGTAAAATAAAAATGTATTTTGGAGTTTGGAGTTTTTGTATTTTACGTAAATTAGTGTACAAAGTATTACTTACAGATCTGAGACGTATATTATTCAATTTTTCAGGTCAAAATACATTTGAACGAAACAAATTTGCATGACAAATTCAGACTCGAGACATTCAATATGACTTCCTATTATTGGTGGATCAGGAATCCGGGCGAAATCTATCGCTCAATATAACTCGCCTGCGAAACGTTCTTGGAAGTTTTGTTATAGCAACTTTTTTCCTTATATTTACCTATAGAACCATTTCCCTAGAAATTGGAGTGCTATTCCGAAGCACCCTGTATAAAATATAATTTTCTTCGATTTCTTAGACCTTTTGATATATTGATTCTTCTAAAATTTTTAGAATTTTGAAACAGAAACGACCTAAAATCAAGAACATTTAGAAGCATTCATAATATATATATCATAAGAAAATATTAATAAAAATTTTGAATTATAAAAAGTTTCCATGAAAAATTTGACTTTTAGACCTGTTGCGGTTTCTATCAAAATAGCACTTGACATTGACAACTTGTAAAAAACTCTAGCTCGCTACATGCCTCCTGCGAGGATAATAGGAGTAATAATACTTGATTCCTAGGTATATAAAATGAAAGGAAAGTACTTACTTTCCGTATTGGGCTAAAAAAAGTTGTACCTTCTCGAAGAAAAAGCGTCCGAAAAATAAGTACTTCCCGGACGGTTGCTGGAAAATTCATATTGTGAATAAATAGATACAGAAATATAAACGAAAATTGATCATAGTTATCACTGTTCTCGCTGGAGTCCAGGAATTGTTCTCGTTCACTATCTGACGTAAACCAATACTCCAAAATTCCATGTTCAATTCGTTCCATTAAGTCTTCTCAATTGTCTGGTTGGTTAACGTGAAACCGACTTTCCAAATATCTTCACAGAATAAAATCCAGAATAGAGGAATCATGTGGACAAGTTGGCCTCCATTGATCCACCTTCCATCAAACTGCTTCTAAAGAAGCCTTTGAACATTGGTACCATAATGTGGTGATGCATAATCTTGTTCTGAAAGTACTGCAATATGCATATGTTTCAAATATCGCCCAGCTTTTAAATTTAAGAATTTAAGAAATGACAAGTAATAAATATTCTCATGACGATACCTACGCAAAAATTTTTTTGGGCCTCTGGACGTGTTTCTAGTGGAGATTTTTCCGAGTCCAGTAGCGCCAATTATGTCGATTTACCGTACCACTCAAATAAAACGTTGCTTTGTCTAAAATTAATACACTATGTTCTTTTAAATAAAACACACGCATCCCCATGACTTGATCGAAGTCTTTGGCAAAAACCTACAACCATAAGAATTTATATCCTATTCGAAAGTAGTTGTTGTTACTAGGTTAAGTTTCAACTCTTTTCTGTCACATAATATTGGAAATACGTGACACCAAACTTGTTCGAAAATTGATGAAAAACATATGCATGTTTAAAAAATCATCCACGCCAATATAAAAGGAACATGGAGCTGGAACTTTTGAGAGTTGCTTATGAAGGCTGAAGGCTAGATCTACGGGTATGTATAAAAAAATCAGGACTTTATTGGGTCATACAGTATTGGATATACGTGGCACCAAACTTGTTAGAATATTGCTGTAAAACATATGCATGTTTAAAAAATCATCCTCGCCAAAATAAAAGGAACATGGAGCTGGAACTTTTGAGAGCTGCTTATGAAGGCTATATCTACGACTATGTAGAAAAAAATCAGGACTTTGTTGGGTCATACAGTATTGGATATACGTGGCACCAAACTTGTTCGAATGTTGCTGAAAAACATATGCATGTTTAAAAAATCATCCACGCCAATATAAAAGGAACATGGAGCTGGAACTTTTGAGAGTTGCTTATGAAGGCTGAAGGCTAGATCTACGAGTATGTATAAAAAAATCAGGACTTTATTGGGTCATACAGTATTGGATATACGTGGCACCAAACTTCTTCGAATATTGCTGAAAAACATATGCATGTTTAAAAAATCATCCTCGCCAAAATAAAAGGAACTTGGAGCTGGAACTTTTGAGAGCTGCTTATGAAGGCTATATCTACGAGTATGTAGAAAAAAATCAGGACTTTGTTGGGTCATACAGTATTGGATATACGTGGCATCAAACTTCTTCGAATATTGCTGCAAAACATATGCATGTTTAAAAAATCATCCACGCCAATATAAAAGGAACATGGAGCTGGAACTTTTGGGAGTTGCTTATGAAGGCTAGATCTACGAGTATGTACAAAAAAATCAGGACTTTGTTGGGTCATACAGTATTGGATATACGTGGCACCAAACTTGTTCGAATATTGCTGAAAAATATACGCATGTTTAAAAAATCATTCTCGACAAAATAGTAGGAACATGGATCTGAAACTTTTGTGAGTTGCTTATGAAGGCTAGATCTACGAGAGTGTACAAAAAAATTAGGACTTTGTTGGGTCATACAGTATTGGATATACGTGGCACCAAACTTGTTCGAATGTTGCTGAAAAACATATGCATGTTTAAAAAATCATCCACGCCAATATAAAAGGAACATGGAGCTGGAACTTTTGAGAGTTGCTTATGAAGGCCGAAGGCTAGATCTACGAGTATGTATAAAAAAATCAGGACTTTATTGGGTCATACAGTATTGGATATACGTGGCACCAAACTTGTTCGAATATTGCTGTAAAACATATGCATGTTTAAAAAATCATCCACGCCAATATGAAAAGAACATGGAGCTGGAACTTTTGAGAGTTGTTTATGAAGGCTAGATCTACGAGTATGTACAAAAAAATCAGGACTTTGTTGGGTTATACAGTATTGGATATACGTGGCACCAAACTTCTTCGAATATTGCTGAAAAACATATGCATGTTTAAAAAATCATCCTCGCCAAAATAAAAGGAACATGGAGCTGGAACTTTTGAGAGCTGCTTATGAAGGTTATATCCACGAGTATGTAAAAAAAACCAGGACTTTGTTGGGTCATACAGTATTGGATATACGTGGCACCAAACTTGTTCGAATATTGCTGAAAAATATACGCATGTTTAAAAAATCATTCTCGACAAAATAGTAGGAACATGGATCTGAAACTTTTGTGAGTTGCTTATGAAGGCTAGATCTACGAGAGTGTACAAAAAAATTAGGACTTTGTTGGGTCATACAGTATTGGATATACGTGGCACCAAACTTGTTCGAATGTTGCTGAAAAACATATGCATGTTTAAAAAATCATCCACGCCAATATAAAAGGAACATGGAGCTGGAACTTTTGAGAGTTGCTTATGAAGGCCGAAGGCTAGATCTACGAGTATGTATAAAAAAATCAGGACTTTATTGGGTCATACAGTATTGGATATACGTGGCACCAAACTTGTTCGAATATTGCTGAAAAACATATGCATGTTTAAAAAATCATCCTCGCCAAAATAAAAGGAACATGGAGCTGGAACTTTTGAGAGTTGTTTATGAAGGCTAGATCTACGAGTATGTACAAAAAAATCAGGACTTTGTTGGGTTATACAGTATTGGATATACGTGGCACCAAACTTCTTCGAATATTGCTGAAAAACATATGCATGTTTAAAAAATCATCCTCGCCAAAATAAAAGGAACATGGAGCTGGAACTTTTGAGAGCTGCTTATGAAGGCTATATCCACGAGTATGTAAAAAAAACCAGGACTTTGTTGGGTCATACAGTATTGGATATACGTGGCATCAAACTTCTTCAAATATTGCTGCAAAACATATGCATGTTTAAAAAATCATCCACGCCAATATAAAAGGAACATGGAGCTGGAACTCTAGGGAGTTGCTTATGAAGACTAGATCTACGAGTATGTACAAAAAAATCAGGACTTTGTTGGGTCATACAGTATTGGATATACGTGGCACCAAACTTGTTCGAATATTGCTGAAAAACATATGCATGTTTAAAAAATCATCCTCACCAAAATAAAAGGAACATGGAGCTGGAACTTTTGAGAGCTGCTTATGAAGGCTATATCTACGAGTATGTAGAAAAAAATCAGGACTTTGTTGGGTCATACAGTATTGGATATACGTGGCACCAAACTTGTTCGAATATTGCTGAAAAACATATGCATGTTTAAAAAATCATCCTCACCAAAATAAAAGGAACATGGAGCTGGAACTTTTGAGAGCTGCTTATGAAGGCTATATCTACGAGTATGTAGAAAAAAATCAGGACTTTGTTGGGTCATACAGTATTGGATATACGTGGCATCAAACTTCTTCGAATATTGCTGCAAAACATATGCATGTTTAAAAAATCATCCACGCCAATATAAAAGGAACATGGAGCTGGAACTTTTGGGAGTTGCTTATGAAGGCTAGATCTACGAGTATGTACAAAAAAATCAGGACTTTGTTGGGTCATACAGTATTGGATATACGTGACACCAAACTTCTTCGAATATTGCTGTAAAACATATGCATGTTTAAAAAATCATCCACGCCAATATAAAAGGAACATGGAGCTGGAACTTTTGGGAGTTGCTTATGAAGGCTAGATCTACGAGTATGTACAAAAAAATCAGGACTTTGTTGGGTCATACAGTATTGGATATACGTGACACCAAACTTCTTCGAATATTGCTGTAAAACATATGCATGTTTAAAAAATCATCCACGCCAATATAAAAGGAACATGGAGCTGGAACTTTTGAGAGCTGCTTATGAAGGCTAGATTTATGTAGAAAAAAATCAGGACTTTGCTGGGTCACACATTATTGTAAATTAAGGGCGACAAACGGATGTTTAAAAAATCATCCACGCAAAAGTAATGGAAGCATTGAGTTGAAATTCCAGAGAGATGCTTATGAAGGTTATTTTTTCTAGATAAATACGATATCAAGTTTATTATGCTTTGCCCTTTTTCGTATAGATAATATAATATAGAAGCTAACACGAACAAAATGTTAAATGGAGATGATTGAATAAAAAAATTTTTTCTCGAAATTTGTAATCCTATATAGCCATTTACGGTCTCGTTGTCCACAGAAATTAATATTGAAAACAAATTCAGAGGAGATGAAAAACAGAATTTGCATTTTAAATTACTAAGAAAAAAACCAGTGGAGGTGTCGCGTAATGAGGCAAAGCAATAGAATATGCATGAAATTTTGTTGACCGAATTAAAGAACGAAAATAGATAGCTAACAATGGCTAAAAAAATTGCGAACGTTGACGAACTTAGCAGAAGTTATTTGCATAAACAGATTAAGTCATCCAAGAAGAAAGCATGTCTATTGAACATGTTTATTTTCACAACGAATAATATTTAAATGGACTTCAATAAAAATAAAAAGAGATACTGCGAAAAAATATCTTTAAAACTAAGTAGAATAATTCTCTCTAATGACACTAGTCTTCATGTTGTCTGTAATATCAAATCAATAATTTCTAATATTTTCCTAAACGATTCTTGATCAAACGTGACGTTCATCATTATAATGAAAGTGGGATCTTTACGATCAAACTTTAGTAGTGGAAACCTCAAGTTTGATTAGCCTACAGCAGGTTTGTAATTTTATAAACATCGAAATCATTCAGTATCAAAACAAGAGCCGGCAAATTTTCGATTAATAATTTATTCAAATAGGATAATTTGAGTCAAAATTAATTGTTTCTAAGTATTTTTTGCCAAATATCAAAGCTATTACAAAAATATTTTTATTATTTCTTTTAGAGCCATTCTACACGAGCGACAAAAACCGATCACTCCATCGCTAATACACCATACTATAAGAACGTTTTTTTTTCGGCCACGTTAACCCCCAAGTGATTGGTTAACTATTTTAGACTATTGTAACTTATCATTACTTTTTCCAATTTATTTAAATTCACTGATTACTTTTTTATTTTATTTTGTTTTACTGTGACTTAATTGAACTAATTCTCGCTGTTAAACAAACGAATTTCCCAAAAACAAAACAAACAAAGTAAAAAAAACCTTTCTAAAAGTTAATCCTAAAAAAACGATGTAAACAAATTACTGCTGCGATAAAAATATACATCAAACCCGCCGCGATTTCGCAAAATTGTACAATTCCATTAGAACCGGACAGAATCGGATTCACGGCCTAGTCGTGGACGATTTCGTAACACTATCAAGAAAACGCCTTGGATTTGCTATGAATTGAATGTATTCTCGCCATGCATCAACTAATATTAAAAGATATTGAAAAAAAAACGTAACGTGAAAAAGGCGTTGGTGGTTGGTAGTTAAACAACGTGGCGTCTTCAAACTTGAAACATATGCTGCTTAGATAGTATCTTTTCCATCTATAGATCAGGCTTGGTACTTCTGGAACCGTTCTCGTACAATATCCCATCTTATGATAATTGAAATCAAATCCTCACTACACTCTATAATGATTGGAATTAGAATTAAGTTGAGAAGTAATATTCGTAAATTGACGTCTAATACTGAAGATATTGTTAATTAAACTACTAAAATTCAATTTATTAATCTCGATAATACCTTAAATTGAACCACCCTTAGATATAGAAGGTGATCTCTCTTCATCAAGGATGAGAATATGTAGTTACCCATGTAGGAGCCCCCAGACTTGAACGACGGGGTTTAGCTTGAGCCAATGCTGCGAAACCCGGCCTTGGCAAATCGATAATAGCTCTAGCTTGGTTGAAGTCTGGGTAACTTAGATCCAGCCATTTTATAGTCAGCCAAACCTGGTCAAACTCTATGTAAACTTATCTCGACCATTCCATATTCACCCAAGCCTGGTTGAACTCTGGGTAACCAGACCTCGGCCATCCTATACTCAGCCAAGCTTGGCAGAACTCTGGATTACTAAATAAAGATTTGTTGTAATATCTTATCCATAATAGATATCTTGACTTTGAAATTAATAATTTTTCATGAATAAAATTCTTTTTGCATGAAATATAATAAAAAATAGTAACATTTCTTCATATGTTCAATTTTTTAACTAATTTGTCATAAATTTAAAACTATAACTTCATTAAAAATATATTAAAAATCTATTTTTACAAGCAACCAGGGATGCAAATCAGTCTTGGGTTTATTTAGGTAACCAGGCCTGGTCGAGGCTCGCAAACCAAGCGAGGGACATTCTAATCATCCCAGAGTCCCACCAAGTCTGGGCCAATAACTGCTTCCAAGCTAGAGCCAGAGCTGTACATACTTGAACCAGTCTGGGCCTATAATAGGCCCATCGTAAAATCCTATATGGGTAGTTACAATCGTTTATTGGAACCATATAATAAGATATAAACTAAATACAGACCTTATTATGTTCAACAAATCGCTTCTTCGAATACAAGGAACAGAAAGTGAAGCTCTATGTGAAAATTTTACATTCATATGGAGAAGAAATTCCTCACACGCCACTGACTCGGAGCAATATATATTATATGGAGGCAGAAATAGAACAACGAAACAAAGTGAATTGGTGAATTATGATACAGCATAAAGCAGGATGGTTCCCAAATTCTATGACTGGCCATTGTTTTAGGAACACAGCTTGATTCTCGTAAATTGCTCGATTCTTGCCGTGTATAAAACGTAGGGGATACTTTTTCAAGTATATGAAAAGAGAGTTATTAATATTTTTGGTGATTATGCTCCTTTGTTTTGTTTATGTATTCTCCTCTATACATTGTGGGATAATTAGTAAATGCGAAATTAAATACTTTGAGCACAAGTTCATTGTTTATACTCTCGATACCATTGTCACTTAAAAAATACGAAAATCTGACATCAGTAGTGAATATTTAAGCAATTCTGACGCGTGATAAACTAATTTTACATACTACTTTATATATTTATTCCATTCATTACATTTCTTTACTTACAAAAACACAATTTGGCAACGTTAAACTACATTGCATATGCGCTTCTTATACATCCCTCGATGACTACGCGCATCTGGCGAATTAGATAACTAATTCAATACCAATTTCAAGACCTGTACACCAAATTATTAGCACAAACAACGAATCAAAAAGAGGATGTAGGCTATTTACGGAGACAAGATAGAGGGAAAGAGAAATGCTTTTTTGTCAAAAAATTGTTACAGTTTATAGACACAAGCTTGTAAAAACTAAATAACTGAAGAAAGATGAAACACAGTAGTCCATAGCAAAAAGCCAGTATGTAGTATACCCGGAATTAAATATTATTATTAGAATAGAAATCGTTTACAGAGTAGGAGGCACTATCCAGTGAATATGCCCTCAAATAATTGCAGAATGCGGGAAAACATGATATCGATTAGATTGCAATTGACAAGTGATTGTGCATTTTCATTGCATTGTACAATATTGAGCCCTTAACTAATGCTGAACGTGGAGTAGGTAGGTGAAGTTGATAGCCGTGCAACGATCTTGGGGAAGCATGCTTACGAGTAACGCAAACGGATTCAAAGATGAATAAGGAAGGAACAGTCAGAATCTTTAATGTTTTAAAGAAGTCCCTGCAGTGAACCCCACTGTTTAGTCCGAGTAAATATCTTTTTTAGGTTGAAGATTTGCTCGAATTGAGTCGCACCACACGTATCCCAGAAGGATAGGGCATATCAGAGATGCGACTCAATAAGGGCATAATAGACTGGATGATACAATCACAAAGTGATTATTGAAGTTATCAGAGGTTTCTTTAGAAACATTATGAGTATTGGCTAGTCTATGATAAATATCTTTGGTGGATGTTATTATCTTGTGATAAATTTTTCTGTATAGTTTTATATCGTATATTTTGTATTTTGTTCCAGTCAGTTGTTTAACAACGGTGTTTCGAAAGTTTTGAAAACTCATTTCCGATAAGATACGGTGTAATTTGCAGGAAACATCTTTAGTATTGAATTCCACCAAACATTTTGTTAACACTGCTTCGAAGAGACCTAAATTGAAGACAGTACAGTCGGTGGATTCTGGATGATATGTGTATCCATAATTTCAAACAATTAAAAATTGATCTCAATTGCTTGGCTGGGGACCAGTATTATTAGAAGATGACCAATCTGCGAGAGATTCTGTGACATTTACTATTCCAGAAAACATTAAATTAGTGGAAGAAATTGTTCGAACTGACCGGCATCTAAAAACAAAAAAAAAATTGCAGCACAGATTGGCATTTCCAAAATAAGTGTTCTAGGGATCCTACATGAGCATGATAAAATTCAAAACAAGGTGGCAGTTAATTGAGTTTGATTGAATACTATTAGACTTGAAATGACACTAGGGCTTGTATAACGTTTATTATTATAATTACTGCCAGTATAATTTTTTAATTTCCTTTGAAATCTGATTACGTCTTTTTATTTTATTGGATGTGTCATCTTATAAATAAATAGTAACTGTAGTAATTTTCCATTCCGATAACCGCTTAACTACTTTCACGTCAATTAAATTAGTATCCTATCTTTCAATTTGTATTCATACGTAAAACATTTTTTTCACCAATTCTGCTCCTTATACATATAAAGAACAAACAATATCTCAATATTCTTCTTTTTAAAATATATATTGTATTCACTTCGGACAAATTTCTAAAGAATAAAAGCACAAAGTCCCTTGCAATGAAAAATCTTATCGTTCTAAACAAAACGACGATTTTCAAGAGTGAGTAAAAATTTAAGGTACATGCATAAACTTTCTTTGCATTTCAACTTTCTCTGACAAAAAAAAATGAAAAAAGCGCATACATTCTGAATGAGGACTAACATGAAAGGTTAATTTTTCTTTTCAAATATAAATGAATTGAAGAGAGCTTCTCGTCAACAATATACTACAAGTACATTCTCTGCTTTTAAGTCAAAAAAAACGTAAGAAAAGAAATACTACAAACGTTCCGTCATTTATGATAATATATGTCTTTGTAGCGCACAATAAACAAGAAATTTCTAATTATGAAATGACAAACTATGTTTAATGTCCCCTCAGGAGGTTTTAGAAAAGAGAGAAAAACATTTGTTTGACAGAATAGATAAAATTTAAACCTCTGTAACAAGAAAGCAGAAGAACTAAAACGAATATATGTAATTAAAATATATTCTACAATGAAGCTAATACCAGAAATTGAAATATGAAATGTTCTTTTATGTACTTATTATCAAGGGGACATCGCCTCTTATTGTAAGAGAAAATAAAACACTTAGTAGTTCATATGATTGCGAGGTATGCTTTGTGATTAATTTTAATCCAAAAATCCTACCAGGAAGTTCATTAAAACTACATTTAACAGCTGATATCACTTTATACTTCCGTTAGAAGTTCCCTTTAACATTTGGGTTCTTGTACATCTCTAAACCAAGCACCCCGAGTGGCAAAACATGAGAACGAGAGTTAAACTACATGTTATTTATTCTACGAATAGTCCATGAATTCCAATAGCATCGGAATTAACACCATCCAGTTCTTTTTCTTCTGCCATTCTGAATTTACATGATTCTAGCTCTAAATTCTTCTCATGTTGCATCTCAAACCACACAGTTTGAAGTACAATGTCCAGTATCAAATGGATACCACCAGAAGAAGGTTGTAAGAACCACCATTTCTCAGTGAGAGCTGACGGAAGACACCAGGTGGAGGAAACAGCCAAATGAAGATCAGCAGTGATGACAAAAAGAAGAAAAGAATGAAGTTTAAAAAAGGATTACTGTAAAGAACTGCTGTGGTATTACTAATACTCAATAAATTAATTAGTTAAACACAAAATATTTCTAAAGTTATATAAAATTTTAAAAAAATGGGATGTTAAGCAGAAAAAATTAAAATTCGTTCCCCTTCCAATAAAATTCAACGAGTTTTTCACATTTTTACATTTGGAAACTGCACTCCGGTTTACCTTCAGTGTGTTAAGATGATAACTTGGTAAACGAAATGTGCATCAGAAAGTTTAATTGTGAGGGTAGGTGTTCTGGTAGTGTAGGAGGATATATTGAAAAATTCTTAGCCTACTACAGAACCAAACAAAATTTCAATGTCAAAATATTTTATTACTCAACATATTCTCCTCTTAATTGGATATATTTATTACAGCGAAACTGCAACGTCTCTAGATCTTTCAAAAAAAATGTTTCTTCTTGCTCTGCAAACCAGATCTCCACAGCTTTAATTATCTCCTCGTTGGAAGGATATTTATGACCTTTTAAACTTTTTTTCAGTTCAGGAAAAAGATGATAGTCGGACGAAGCCATATCTGGTGGATAAGGGGGGTGTTCTATTAATTCAAACCCTAAATCACGAATTTTTTGCATGGCAAAATTTGTATGTAGGGGTGTTCTCCTGCAAAAACAAAACACCTTTGGATAGCTTTCCGCGTCTTTCCTTTGAAATTTTTCCCCGTAAAATGCTCAGTAATGTCGAATAGTAATCTTCAGTAAAAAATCAATCATGATTACTATATGGCAATCTCAAAAAACTGAAGCAAGAACTTTTCCAGCAGATTTTTGGACACGAAACTTGGAGAATCAGAGTGTCGCCATTCCATCGATTGTTGCTTTGTTTCTGGATCGTAGAAATGTAACCAAGTCTCATCCCTAGTAACAATTCGGTTTAAGGTTTCGTTCGTTCTCAAATCGAACAGATCGAACGCGATGTTTCTACCCTTCTACGCTTTTGGTCAACATTCAAACATTTGGGGATCCATTTTGCAGCAAGTTTTCTCATGTCCAAATTTACGTGAACTGTATTATAGAACTCGTTCGTATGAGATATTCAGTGCTTTAGATAACCATTTTAGCCCAATTCGACCGTCTGATAAAATCATGTCAAGAACTGCATCGATATTTTCGGGGACTGACACAGAAACTGGCCCGATCGATCATCATCTTCATTGGAAAATTCATCTCTTTTGAAGCGTGCAGTCCAACTTCTCACGGTCGCATACGAAGGACATTGATCACCAAGGGTATTAAGCACAACTTCATAAATCTGCTTACCTCTTAACCCTTTTAATTACAGATACTTGATGATGGCTTTTCACAATTTCGGTGGACATCTTTTTTCTTTCAATTTATTGCGTGACTCTGGTTTACTTTTTTGACGTCAAACTTTACACTGACACTTCTAATAAGTTATTGTTCGTTGCTATGGTAACGCATTATTTTGTTTATGCATGGGATTGGTCTAGGCTAAGTAGATACCAATACATCCTCGTAAACAGTGTGTTGTTCAACTGGATAATTTATTGGAGTTTGAACTTTCGTATGCAATATGTATGATGAAAACAAATTGTGGCAATTGGACTCTATGTATTATACCGGTAGCGCTCGCTCAATTCTACACGAATGTGCAGAAAAAAGTCAAGAGAAGAGGTTAATTCCGATTTTTTGATGAATCCTTTCAGAAACTAAAGAGCATGTTTTTCAAACAAAAGAGCGTAATTTACCAACAGAAAAGCTGCTTGTTGACAGTGTTCTACTCCCGAAAGGATCTGATACATTTGAGAATATAACGGAACTAGGGAGGGCATAAGGACAAAGGTGAGTATTACTTACTATTATTTAAAAATGGGTTTCCAAAGAGATATTACATTCACAATGGAAGCGGAGTTGAGCGGTTGTAAAAAGTTTCAAAAATCGGTTATACTTCATTTTATGATTTTATGTTCTAGTTCGAATTAAAACGGGGAATTTTTATAATAATTTGAATAGATGTTGGAAATACAAAATAGAATTATTATTTTAGCTATTTTTACTTTAGTTATTTTCACATTTGGATTCACTAATACCAATACTTAGAACAATGATTGTGAATGAAGAACAAATCTATAACATTTTACAGAAATTTGGACTTAAAAATTGGAAAATTGTAGAACCATGAGATGATATCAATATTTATCATAATGAAAAATATTATTATTAGTATTAGTTTATTATATATTTCATAAATAAAGAACGAATTCTATGGTAAATGCACATGGAATGCATATTGTTACGAATAACTTCGTGAAAAGAGTCCTTAGGCCAGCCCTATCGAGCTACAATGGCGAATTCGCATGGCGCCTTTCATCTGCTTTTTATAAATGGCGGGCGCGCCTTCGATGTTTTGTTTCAAACATTTTTATTATAGCATGAGGTTTATTTTCAGTACTTCTTTCAAATAATTTCTAGAAAAGTCTTTTTATTTATTTGTTGTTTTTTTGGTTCTAGAAGTTTGTAGAGTTCTATTTAGGATGTATAAGGGTTGTGTAAGCGCAGTTAGTTCATTTATAAATGAATAGTAGTAGTGTGAAGTGTGTAAATGAATTAAGAACGTAAGATTCAGTTTTTATCACTTCACCCCACGAATAAAAAGATTGTAGATAAATACAGAAAACATTATATTGGTGTCAGGTGTGGGGTATAAATAATAAATAAATGCTGAAAGGGATGGAACTGAAAGCCGAAATTGAGAATCTCAAATTGGAAACGTCCGGTAAGAGTAATAAAATGAGTAATAAAACTCAAAGCGGCTCTGGTGAGTGACGCACTTGATCCAGAAACTTATCCATACAAAGACGAGTCCTCCACCTTAATATAGTTAATTTCAGCTTTGAAAAATGATATTCCTTACAATATATCAATATGAAGGACGATATTTTAACTTCTAAACACGTTAAATTGGTGTCAGAAGTGAGATATTTCAAATTAATAGTAACTTAAACATGGCCGAGAAACTGAGTGACACGAAAGTGATAGAACTGAAAGCCGAACTGGAGAATCGCAAGCTGGAAACGTCCGGTAAGAAGAGCGAATTAGTAGTAAGACTCAAAGCGGCTCTGATAAGTGACAGATTAGATTAAAAATTTCGGCTTCCAATTTGGAGCTATTATCAAGAGAAATGTGGGGATAGGTTGATTAGTCGTTCATTGAGAAGAAGTGATCCGATTCCGTGGTCTCAATCTGCCTACTCCACGCAACGAATCACCCCTTTTTCCTAATTGATATCAAGGCCTCAATCTGCCTACTCCTTGGAATTTCACCGAGGAAATGAAAATCAAAAATACAAAATGATTAAAATAGAAAATGAAAATAATGTGCTTAACATCAAGAACACTGTTGACACTAACACACTCACCGTATAATTTTGAATCTCAATCTCAACAATAGAACATGGATGAAGCAAGATGGCGCAACCTGTCATACGTCAAACAAAAATTTAACTGTACTTAAACAAATGGCCTCCAGCTTCTTCAGATTTCTTTTTATAACGTTATATAGTTTACGTTAATAAATCAAGACCAATATTCTAAATAAAAGGAGAAAATTTATTAAGATCTGGCTAACATACTTGACGCTATAAGTCAAAGAATTTTCTTAAATCTAGCAGCCATGTTTCGGGAATGCCAGCGACAACCCCATTTTATTTTGTTCATTTTAGATAAATATTTGGGTTTGACCTATACAGTTTCAATTTATCCACTCTTCAGCTCTTTTATGGCTCTAATATATATAATAATACGAATTATTTGTTGATATATCTTTGCAGTGTCAATTCCTTCATTTTAAACCTCTTCGTAATCCAGTATGATCCAGATTATCTCAATCGACGTCTTCTTTCATGATCATACGCTAGCCAGTGAATTATAAATAACAAATGTCCACTCACGTCTTTTTGCCTTTACCGTAGCATTTCAAATACTTCAGTTTTTTTATTAAATATTTTAATGTTATGTGCAGCATTTATCTCTACGGCTGATTTTCATATTTTCAATTTTAGTTGTTGCCATCATTGTTCGCTTTCTATTAATATTTCGAGACTCTCAAAATCCCAACGAACAACTACTGTACGAGCTTTCAGTTTAGTACAATATTTAGGTTCAAGGGGTTTTGTTGCCATTCCACTTCAATTTCCGTGCACAGTGTGTATTTTCTCAACAGGAAATTATGCATTAAGAACTCCGCATACATATTAACGATTTATCACATTGAGCACTACTCTTAAATTGATTATCGTTCGAAAAGAAATTAAGAGCTTTCCAATTTTATACATGTTCCAATATATATCGAGTTTGTATCTTTGGTGATTTATCTTAATTTTTAGCGTAACCAGAATTCCATTAAGGCTTCAGAATTTGAATGCATTTGAGGTTATATAGTCAAAAATACAATTTGAGGTTATATTTTGAAGGCACAATTTGTTTGCGCGTTTTTCATTTCATACATAAGAAAAACAAGAGGATTTCTGTGTTACAAGTTAGAAGCAATGATTATATATGTAAATTTGAATTCCAGTTTGGTTAGAGTGGTCAAAGAAAAGTGATTGCCGAGAATCAGTGTTGAGACAATAAAAGAAATAGTAAGATTTACACCAAACTCAATCCAGAAGATTGTAGTGGTCACTGGACTTTGTATTATTGGTACAAGATTTAGGAAATGGGGAGGGAGAATGCACAACTATTTTAAAAACGACACCAAATACTGGAAGACAACATTTTCCGAAGAAATAACAGAACTAGAAAAAGTGAAAAACTTCATTTTGGGTTGGAAATACTTGAAAATAAGCTATAAAAGAAAATATATGAGAGAATAGATAGGTAGTAAGTAATGTTTGCAAAATTTGGGAAATCGAGTGTAACATAATAGTATTCAATATGCCCCCAAGTGAACCAAGACCAATCTAGATATCGAGGTTGCCCGGTACCCGTACATTTTTGTAAGTTATATCGGGTTTCATATTTTCAAAAATACTTATTCATAGAAATTTCTGTTTAATTGTAATCAAAGAGGAAATAGCAAGGAAAATATTGAAAGTAATGTGAATAATAGGAAAGCTGGTATCAATTCAGTTTCTTTGGATATTGCAGCTTCAATGTCAAGTTTAGACAAGAGCTTCTTCACATGTTGGAGTAAAATAGTCGAAAAGATAAAAACAAAATATGTAATATCATATATCAAGTACTTCCTAATAATTGTGACGCTGTACGCATAGGACAGACATCTTAGTATTTATGAAATGGATTGAAAGGTCATCAATATGATAAACCATGAAATATATAAAATATACATTCAATTATAAAACTAAAACAAGACCTGAACAATTTGAGTAATTTTTTTTTAATGTGATAAAAAAGAACAAATTATTTTCATGGATAAAAATTTTCTAAACTTCTTCAATAACCAAAAGTGTTAGTTCAGAAAGTTATTCAAACTAGGTGGTACTAGACAACAATACTGCAGTCAAGAATGTAGGATAGCCCAGACCCCAGTTTGCATTGTTGTCAGTTGTCAAGTAATCATGGGATTAAATATTCTTATACCGATATTCATATTGTAGGTGATTTATTCATTAATATAATTACGCAAATGGTTGATGAAAAGTCATATTAAGACCTCAATAGTTCGCAACCTCAATTTTTTTCTGTTTTGTAACTAATGTTGTATGAAAAGAGAACTAAAATTAAAACGATTTATGACGAAAAATATATTAAAAGATCTAAGAAGTAAAAAAATCGGACAAATATAAAAATACTAACAAAAAACATATATAAAAAGCTGAGTCTAAATTCCTGGACCAAAATGAAGAAATTGGTAAGGAAATTATCCTAAAGAAACTAACGCAAACCTTATACAAGTTTTGGTAGCTATAATTAAAAGCTGGTGAAAGATGAAAATCAATACTGAGGAAGGTGTTGAAGAAGAATTAAAAAGTCGGGTAGGCATTGCACATGGAAAAAATTGGTCATCATTATGTGACATAATACTTTATTTGAAAGGCCATGGGTGAGATTCCTCCTCAGTTATCAACAGTGAATTAATGGGTAGCAGAGTTTAAACGAGGCTGTACGCCTTGCGAAGACCAGTATCGTAGTGCTTGACCAAATGAGGTAACGAAACAAACGAACAATCTAAACAATGGACTGAAAATGGAGAACCAGCTCCAAAGAGAACAAAGACCGTTCCATCTGCAGGCAAGGTGATGGCGTCGGTTTTTTGGTATGCGCGCGGGATAATTTCCATTGACTACCTTGAAAACGGAAAAATTCTCGAAGGCGAGTATTATGCGAACTTAATGCAACGTTTGAGCGAAGAAATCAAGCTAAAACGGCCGCATTTAACTAAGAAGAAAGTGTTTTTTCATCAAGAAAATACACCAGCTCACACATTCATTATTGCAATGGCCAAAATTAATAAATTAATGTTTAATTCCCTACCTAGGATTACTTTCTGCTCCCAAACTTGAAAAAATGGTTCAGTGATCAATAATTTTTCGTCCTCGTAGATGAATTATTTCATGTAGATGTTTGAGGCGTTCAAGTTTGGATTCGGAAAAAACATACTAACCATCAACATAAAAAAATCACAATATTGTTCACGTGAACCTAATAAATAGATTGATATGTAAGTTTCTTCTCCTATATCTACGTTCGTAACGAGAAATACAGGTAATTGGAAAAAAACACGAAAAAGCGTTAGGAAGAGAGTAGGAAGTGAAAACTATACAAAAAGGTCGATACCGAATATAAATTTCCTATACACGTTCTCAGTATTTCATGAAAGCAGTAAAAATAAGGAATTCAAATGTTAAATTTATTAACTAGAATAGGTCGGGATTCCCGCCCGGGCTTGATCATTGCGAATATTTTAGTTCGCTGAAACATACGTGACGTGATTTGTTAAGTTTACTTGAGTAACGTATGGAAAGACGCCGGTTTCTTCCCTCTTCAACGTAATAAAATTCTTCCCATCACCGTTTCCTAACCACTTCCGGAAATGTCTTATCAAATCTCATTAGAAAATATATCGTCGCTTCGACCCAAATACGGAATGCAGCATTTCGTTTTTCCTTTTAAAAATTGTAGTACGTGCAACCGCTTGATCTCACATTCTCAAAAACTTTATCGTACGCAGATTTTTTGACATTAAATCTCCCATTTCAAATATATATATAAACTTATTGTACGGAATACTATAATTTTCGAAAAACCAGCCGTTGCATCATACTAGGCGGAAGTTGTAAACAAGCTCGATCATATTTAATTTTGAACAGTGGCGTAGCAATAGGGTGGCAGGACGAGCAAAATTCCGCGGCCCCCCAGCCGGAAGGAGGCCACAGGGAGCACAGGAAGATCCTATTAATTTATTTTTAGTGTATTTAGTAAAATTTATTACTTTTATCTTTATTTAATTTGAGTAACTTAAATTAAGTTAAATAAAAATTCAAGTTTTAGAACGCATCCTGTAGGAGCGGTAGGTTATAAAATCCTGGCGACGTTCAAATGCAGCGCTGTTGTTGTAATAATGGGCTCTTTGGTTCAAAAGGTCGGTTTGTCCAAGCTCGAAAAGTGTTAAAAACTGTTTTATTAAATTCTAAAGCAGATGAAAGAACTGAAGCAATTTTAGTGAAAAAGAAGACCGAAAACTACAACTTCATTATGTTTTTTCTGGTTTTCCTTTACAAAACTTTACAAACCATCGAAGCGGCCTATTCAATTTAGCGTCATCTAACTTGTAAATTCCTCAAAACTATTGCAAGTCTGCCTGGAAGACCTTCAAAAATATCGAAATGAATTTGGAGATTTAAAAACGCAAGCAAAGAATATAGAAAAAAAATGGACGATAAACCCTGAATTTTTCCAGAATACTGAAAACTTGTTTAAAGTGAATATACACACACCTCCAAAAGTCTTGACCCCCCTTGTTTATTTGTCACATGTTTATTTTAATTTCAGCATTTTTTATTTACAAATACCTTCATCTCTTATCATACAAATAAAAGCAATTAAAAGCAAAAACTTGTGCAAGAATTGTGGCCCTACACCAAGAGGGTCTCTCAAATCATGAGATTGCTAGGCGTTTAAATATGTCGTCAACTTCGATAAGGCGGGTAGTGGGTGGAGTTACACGAAGGCTGGTGTCTGGTCGACCTAGAGCGACTTCAGAGGAGGAAATCAGTATACAGCTAATTTCACTCGAAGAAACCAAAGAATAACGGTAACAGCCCTTCAAAGTCATTTGTTGCAAACCTACCGAAGAGTAATTTCGAGACGTACCATAAGAAGGAGGTTACATTCTTTAAATCTCAGGGCAAGAAGACCTTTAAGGGTACCTAGACTTCTACCTCGACATAGAGCTGAACGTCGCCAATGGGCCGAAGAGCGTCGGAATTGGCTTATTTTCTGGCGAATCACGATTTGGCCTACAGAGTGATAGTCGTCGGGAAAGAATTTGGAGAGGCCCAGGTGACGAGAGCGACTAATTTTCGCAAGAGGCGTTGTCCCTTATCAAGGTGGATCTGTTATGTTTTGGGGGGTATAATGTATGGTCGCCGCACTCCACTTATTCTTATTGAGCGAACAATGACCGTTGCCATATACGCTCAAAACCTTATCCAAGCAATCTTGCAACCTTTGCGTAACTAATATGGAGCAAATTTTATTTTTCAAGATGATAATGCCAGACCATATCGCGTACCAAGGGTACAGAATATGCTACAAGAGGGAAATATCCAAAGATTAACCTGGCCACCAAACGCCAGTCATGAATCCCATCGAACATGTTTGGAATTATCTTGGCAGAGCAATATCAAATAGAGAAAACCCCCCTTTAACTCTCCGGGAACTAACTGCAGCTGTTCAAGAAGAGTGGAACAATATGCCCAATAATGTTATTGATGAACTAATTCGTGGCATGCCAAGACGCGTTGGAGAATAAATTACAAGAAGAGGTGGAAACACAAGTTAGTAAGTTATATTATTTCTAGTATTCACATATTTTTTTTAAAAATAGATTTTATTTTGTTTTTGTTTTCGGATTTATTTTACAAAATTCTGCTAATTTTTACACGAATACAAGTTTTTGCTTTGTAATTGTTTTTATTTGTATGATAAGATGAACAAGTACTTGCTAACAAAAAATCTTCAAATTAAAATAAACTTGCGAAAAATTACCAAGAGGGGCCAAGACTTTTGGAGATGTGTATATTTTATCTTATATTAGACATTATTATTAACTAACTGAGATTGCGTTTCCTTCTCATTTTATTTCTCCAAGCTATCCAGAATCCACCAACTGTAGTGTCTTTAATTCAGGTCTCTCCGATCATGAAGCAGTGTTAACAAAATTTTCGATCCAATACTAAGAATGCTTCACGCAAGTATCTTGTCAAAAAACTGACTGGAACATGATCTCTGGTGATGTGGATTTCTCTTTTTCCAGATTCATAAAAACACTAACTAGTCTGGAATCAAGTTCTTTTTCCCTTAGACGTATTAAAAATAAGCAAAATAAAGCCTGGTCCACTAAAGGTTTATGTGTATCTGAACAGAGCATGCTATTTTTCTCTCACTTGGAGAAATTCTCGGATAGTTTCTTCTTCAAAAATTACTTTAAACTATACAGAGAAATTTATCATAAGACAATAAAAACGTAATGTTTTTAAAGAAACATGATCCATTGTAAATGATCTTACTTACTATAGCTCCTTCTCATTATCCGCTTTCATATCTTTCTTCTTTATGCCCGTAGTCTTAGCAGAGCTTCGCAGAACAACTAATGACATCTGGAACTAATGGACTTACATTAAAAATGTTTTCGAGTCTGGCAGATTGCACCTTACCACTCTAATTAACATTGCAGTTCAAAATGACACTTTTCCCAATTGCCTTAAGACGGCTCTACTTGAAAGATTAGTCAAAAAGAGGCTTTTATCATTTCTATTCAAATATAAAATACTTACAACCCGGGTTTTTGAGTAAAAAATGCACAAATCATGCGATATTTTCCATCCTTAATGATGTGTACTCTAGCTATCACTCCATTGCAACAACTTTTTGTGATTTTTCTAAGGCTTTCGTTGCGTTTATCATAATATTTAAAACAACAAATTGCAGTACTACCGTTTCTGGGGAACAGCTCTCGCATGGTTCAAGTCATACCTTACCAACAGCAGTCAACTTATAAGGATTGATTCAACGATGTCTTCTTGCAAGCCAATAGAATGTGGAGTGCTCCATAGCTCAGTACTAGGCCCTAATTTGTTTCTTTAGTTTATAAACAACATCGCCTATCTAGAGATCAGTGGTACGGCACTTCATAGGACTATATCTTGTGACCTAATCAGCATTAAATCATGGTGCGATTCTAATCGTCTCTGTCTCAACCAGGCCCCCGTAAGTAGGGATGCAAACGATACATCGATGTTTTTCAAACATCGATATATCGTTCATAAATATCGATGTTTTAATATCGATATCGAAATTTAAAACATCGATGGTACGTCGTTCTTCATAGCCACAACTGTCACAAGCTAAGATTTTTTCTATTTAGTGTCTCGTTCGCTCTGCAATACAAACATTACAAAAGCGCGTCCAATAAAGGGAAATGCGTTGGAGATGTGGGATGACATGAAGGCATTATTTCTCAGGCTTTATAATTTAGCTATGATGTATTTGCCTATCGTGGCCACTTCGGTACCCAGCGAGCGGTTATTCTCTGAAGCTGGAGTTACAATTTCTCAGGAGAGACACCGCTTACTGGGCACCAGGTTGTCAAAATTATTATTTTTAAATTTTTTGCTAGAAAAATAAACACATCCATGTTTTCTTTTAAAATAAAATAATAATTATTCTTAAAAATTAAATATTAAAAATTGTGTCTCACTTATGCAAAAAAACATCGATATATCGTGCATAAACCTCGATGTTTCTAACATCGATGCTTCATTTTTCAAAATATCGATGTTCTAACATCGATGTTTTTTATGATCGATTTTGCATCCCCACCCGTAAGGGCTACTGGTGCCTGTGTGCAAAAAAGGATTTTGGCGCCCATTAAGATACTTCGGATTTTCTTTTTTTATGGTAGGTAGGTGCTTGAAATAAAGCAAAGAACTGAACTTTAAAAGTCATATTTATTTATAGACTAAAATATCAAAATGAAATAATAGAAATAAAATTGTTGTTCATACTCATTTTAAAGCTTTAACTTAAATAATGGGGTACAGACACGTTGTTCATAAATGCTAGAAAATAACCCAAAACTAAAAATAACATTTTTTTAGAAACCAATAACAGAAATATTGCATCATGTCTACTTATACAACATTTTAATGAGAAAGCACAAAACCTGAAATTAATTTGTTCAGAATCGTGAGTAGAACCGATTCCACTAACAAAAAATAGGGGTCAAATTTGAATCAAAATAATATAAACTCTCAAGCCCTAAAACCTAACATATCCTAACCTAAAACGAAAGTTTTAGGGCTTGTTGTCGAAAACGTGAAACACAACCTTTACCTACCTACTCCACGTTCAGAATTACTTAAGGGCTCAATATTTTACAATGCAAAATATGCACAATCAGTTGCCAATTGAAATCAAATCGATATATATCTTTTCCCGCATTCCTGCTTTAATTTTTGCTATGAACTTATAAACTAATTATTATCTATTACTATTACCTATGATTTTATTAGTCATTGTAGTTTTCTTTTGTATATTTCATTTTGTTTAATTATTTTTATGTTTATCAATTTTTTGACAATAAAGCATTTCTCTCTCTCTCTCTCTCAGCATTTATTTTCAACCATCCTGTGACTATGGCCATCGAACTTATTGAACATCGCCGGGAAAAATGTATGGAGCTAAGGGAAGATTACATTGGAAAATAAATATAATTTTTTCACTATTAAATATGTAAATTACTTCGAAAAATTGGACTACATTGTATACCTGTCGAAAAAGGAATAACTTTCCAAAAATTTAAGCTTTTTTTTCATCATTCACCATGTATAAAGTTTATATCTAGTTTAAAAAAGATAAATTTTCATAGATAAATAAATATTTAGTTTTCTAAAAAGAACAATTGCAAAAAACTTACTTTTTATCCCTACTTAGGTATCAGATTTATGTGATTGAGAATCTATTTTAAACATAAACATCTTTTCTATTTATTTACTTCAAAATTTTATAAATCATCCTTGTACAAATATCTTGATTACTAAATTCAATATAATCTATTTACTTAATTTATAACCTGTAGTTCTTCCAACGAATCTAAAAGAAAATAAGAAAAAAATCCGCCCTTAATCAATGAGACCCTTAGAAAAATCTGTCTCGGTCGGCTATAGATAACTGATAGGCTGATCGTTAAATTCGCGAAGAGCAGCAACGGAAAGCAACACAGCATCAGCAGCGCCACCATCACGAACTTTCGAGGATTAATGGTCACGCCAAAGTGGCTCATCATTGTCTTGTTACCGTGATTTACTCGCACGATTATTTGTTCCAGCCTTTTCCAATTTCCAACTAATTAAAAAGGTGTGCGTATTAAAGGAGCTTCTCAACTTTCTATGTTCTGTTCTATTTCTAAGGAGGATTCCGAAGCCGAGGTAATTTAAGTTTTCCGCTCTAGATTTCGGAGTTTAATCGACTGGGTTGTGATTTGAGGTTACTTCGAATTGGGTAATTATGGATATTTGGATTCGAGTATTTATTAACGTATGACATAAATTCTCTGATTAATCTTATAAAACTAGAATGATGTACAGGGTGTTTCAAAAAAAACACTTCATAATTATCAAATCAAAATATTCCGAAAACATCACACAGTATCGAGCTCATTTGAAATTTTGCTTAATACATCTAATATTGACAAAGTTATGTTCAATACTACTTAGTACGAATTGTGTAACTAGTGCCCTCTATGAGACTCAGACATAAAAACAAATTCATTGCGTGTATCAGCTTTCATATATTTTTCAGTTTTCTATCGATCCTAGAGACGGGTCTTTAAGTACGTGAATTTTTTCTTAACTGATTGTCATTATCAACAGGCATCTGTTTTTTGGTTGAAAAAAAAGTATTAAGCAAGTTAAGGTTGAAAATGTGACAATTTTTGTACTCAGCCCTTGGAGGATTAGCTGTTTCTTCTTCCTAAACATTTTCTCTCAGTTGTGCTACATATTTTGCTACGTGTAGACTTATTAAACATTTCTGAAAGCATTATCCGCTGAGGATCTTTTTGTTCAGTTCGGTGCCAAGGCAGGCATGAGCATATGAGCTTTTTTGGCCTCTAGTAGGGTGCTACCCTAACCTGGAAACGCTCCTCCTTTATCCGGGCTTAGTACCGGCAGCATGAGCTATTCATTCCACCCAGCAACCATGCAGACCGATAATGACGTACACAGCAGAAACTCGGCCTGGTACAGAAAAAACAAAAAGGCTCCTGGAAACAAGAGAAAAAATTACTGGAAAAACGCTTCTAGACCGGGAACGTAGCGACGGCATAAGGACAAAAATGTAGAGTGGAAAATATTAACGAATGGGTACTGAGCAGAAAGCGCGAATGGGACGAACACATAAGTAGAATGAGCGAGGAAAGAATAGTAAGGATAGTAAGAGACAACTCGCCACTAGGGAGAAGAAGTATGAGTAAGCCACGAAAAAGATGGAGTGATAATCTTACCATCAATTGAGGCAATAGGCATGCTACGAAGAATGACCAGGCAATCTGCCTAAAATGGAGTAGGAAGAAGATTATTCGTTGAGGATAGTATGAGGAAAGATACCAAGTCGTCTTTGTTTAATGCTTTTATATCGCTAGACCAAACCTCTGAGTCATTTTGTTATTGATGGTGGTTTTCTATTGCATAAAGTGGTTTGTGATCGAAATTCGTCAGTAAACAATATTCTTGTGAAATATATTATGTGTCAGAACATTATAAACGATAATACATGATGGTTACTCCGAAAATCTTGATATCGCTAGTACAAAATCTCGGGAACGTCTGCGTCGCACCAAATAACATCAACAACAATATACAGAAATTAAGTTTGATAAAACCACTGTACCAACAATATAAGAAGAAAAGTTTCTTGGGAATGAAAAAAAAAACAAATAGATCTTCAAAACTGCTTCTTCAGAGACGGGTATTCGTGTTGACCAAGCTGTATTAGATGCAGATTCACTCATCGTCTCTTCTACGCTTATTATCTTATGATTCTGTGGACATTAACATTCTCATGGTGCTTCAGAGGACATTAACATTCTTGTGTTGCTTACGGCAGTAGGTAGAGAACGATCCAACATTTTATTTCTAAATGTATTGTATCAGATGAGTTATATAGCCCTTCAAGTTTCATGTATGGAAATCTTATAGCTCAGAATTTGTTGTTTCTACATGCTTTCTCAGGTTGCAATATAACATCAGCACCCTATAACATGGGGAAACTTGAATTTATCAAAATTATGGAGAAACATACAGAGAGCCATTAATTTGGCAACGATCTAATTTATTAAATTTTTTTTAAATTGTTCTTTAAGATCTGAATAACCTAATTTTGAAGTTTGAAAAATTCGGGTACATTTTTGGATGAGATATACAATATATATCTTGTAGGATACATTGCCAAATAAGATGGTTTAAGGTTGGAGGCAGAAGTAATGAAAACAGCAATCGACCGGTCCATCATTGTCTCATCCTTTGACCCTTGTGATGCATACTTTGCATCAAAACGTTCTTCAACGTATACATCTAAAAATTTGCTCGCTGCCTGAAGTAATACATCTCCAAATTTTTTCATTTTCTTCTTCATCTCCAGAGTCCGCCTTTGGCTTAGGAAGTAATGAATAAAAAATAACCAGCTCTTGAAGTAGAATTTTTGCTCCGAAAAAGAAAAAAAAACATCAAAATTAGGTTGAGAAGACAAAAATACTAACAAATGCACAAATAAAATCAAAACCAAAATAATAAACCTAAATAAATTTTGAATTGAGGTAAAATAAATGTTTTTTCAAATTTTACTCCATTGTTTGAAATAACACGTGAATTTACCATAGTTATTGAAGTAATGACTTTTTTTCTCCTAAATCATAAGTAATATTAAAACCATTAGCCTAATTGGCAATGTATCCTACAGGATACAGATGGTAAAACATAATTTTCTAGGTGAATATTAATTGAATTGATTCAGTTTTTGTTCAAAACAGATGTTTACATGTCAATACATGTTAATCACAATTTAAAAAAGCTGAAATCAGATGATAAATAATAGTAAATTGACTAAAAACTTACCCAACCTGAGGTCGATGCCATTTCTTTGAATGAGGCTGATTTCACTGTTCCAATTTGCAAACTTGCACTCCAAGTGTGTGTTGGAAACTGATGGAGGTTACTGTACAAGGCCTAAAGAGACGATGCGGTAGATAATGGAACTAAAATAAAGGCGCCAAATTTAAACAAAAAATTAGAGAAAGTCAGGTATCTTGCAAATTACGCTGCCAAATTAAGGGTTAGCTGGTGGTGCCACGTTCTTTTTGTCTGAAAAAGTTAATCCGTCTTTGTTGGTGAACGTTTTTTCATAGCATATAAACGATTTGCCAAAACTGTGACAAAAAATTTACTTATTTTCAAGTATATCACCAGATCCAGTCGTGTCTTGGGAGACATCAAAGTCCTGAAGATTGGAACTGGAAGAATCAAACAAACATGTGGATGCCAATACAAGCTTCCAAGCCTCTAGCACCCTCGGAGCTTATGAAATTAATTTTCTGTAGATGTAAAGGAAATTAAGGAAGTATATGTGGCTGCAGAAAAGCTGACCTCAAATGCTCTGCAGTATATCTACATTGTTCTGGTGAAACTTGCAGCAACATCATGGAAATATCAAAGTTAATAGTAGAAAACGAATTAGAAGATGAACTTCTAACTATAACTCCAATTTTAACTCCCGTCAATCCCCAAACCTTTACTTTGACAAAGATGTAGATACTGACCCTGAAACACAACCTGGACTATCAAAAAGAACTAAAACAGACTGGGTTACAGAATGGCAGGTAAATTCAAACATTATTCAAATCTCTCTCACCTACAACTTATCTGTGGATTAGGCCTACTGGAAATACCACGTAAAAAACGCGCGGGGAAAAGAGAAAAAATAGAAAAAATTGAATTGATAACAAATATTTTGTTCTTGGCCCAATTTGTTGAGCATAGACGCGCCCCGGCACTTTTGAAGCGCTCTATTACCCACAAGAATGGGTGGAATTCAAAAAATCTACATATAAAATTAATCCTCGAAGAACGATCTAAAGGATTAATCTGGGGTAATTTTATTGAAAAATCAAACAATAAAAAGTTATTGAGCAAATAAATAAATTTTTTACACTTTTTTGCTCATACTTTATGGAAATTCTACACGATCGGTTTCAATAGTGAAGAAGCTCGTTACTTTGTACTTATACCTTTTTGGTGGGTCCACACGATACAGCCTTTTGTTCGTATAGATATATCTACACACTATGCAGTCGGAGTAAAAAATTTCACCCAAACATTTGGATAGAATGTCTGTACAGACTTTTCATTACTTTTCGTTCGAAAATACAATTTACTTACTTGCATACTCCGACTTTTGGATCGCACCTACATTTGTCTGTACTGTCTATTTTGTACAGACAACATTCTATAGAATTTTATGGAAGTCTGTAACGTGTGGACCCACCATTATGCAAAAGGAGAACTACTATGAGTGAACTTGTGGAAGCAACAGGCTCAATATTGGAAAGATCACCCTCCTTAATCACAATAAACAAAAAACGCAATGGCAGCTTTGATGACTCGTAACCTTGGATCGTCCTCAACACAGCAGACACCCAAACATATAAATCGGGAGGTTTCTTGGGAGGTTAGTATACCTACCAAGCTGGGTTTTTCAGTAAATAAAGTGATGAAAACTGTTTCCTGGAGTAATCTACATTGACTGCATTCAAGTAAGGAAACAATTAATGACCAATATTGTGTTAAGTCAGTTTAATATTGATTAAGCGAATGAACTACAGAGGATGTCACAAATGTTTGCATATTTAAAAATTTCCATGCCCCACCTGCTTAGAACGCTGTTTAAAACTGATTTTTTGGAATTCTTTTGAGTGGAAAGAATTAAATAGAATTGAATCAAATTTTGACTTAATTTCATATATATTTCGTTCTGATTTTCATCACATAATTTAAATAACAACGTTACACTGTGATAACCACAGAAGGCTGTGAGGTTCGTTTTCCAATTGTGTGCATTTTAGTCATTTCTATTTTCATTTGAAATCAAAAATGTTCTGATTTAGTAATTATATATTACTTTCTATGAATATGAACCACAATAAAGGTAAAAATTATACATGTTGATGCTTCTAGTACCTTCTATACCGTTATTTGAAAACAAATATACAAAGGCAGGTTCCGTTTCAAAGCTACGTTAGTATTGTAACGTTTTTCTTATTTCCTAATTTATTTAAACTGTTTTTTAACGGCGGGATAAATTTATATACACTGTCTTCTACTTATTTAATTTATTTAAGCACTTGTAATTTAACTAACCTATATAATAGTTAAGTTACCACTACTTATATAATTAAATATTCACTACTTCACTAATTTATTCAAATTCACTGATTACTTTTCTATTTCGTTTCGTTTAATATGACTTTTCATTATAAACTAACTCCGTAGCTCATGAACAAACTCGTATTCATAACAGGAAGAAATTTTTAGGAAGTAAACAAACAAACAAATAAATTAAAACACCTTCCGAGAAATTAGTTGTAAAAGAAAAACTCTTCGCTGTTTATAAAAAAAAACACATCAATGACACTGACGTTCATCAAACGAACGTATACGCCAAATTTCAGACCTCTATTATAACAAAACAGGACCGACTTCACGATCCAAGTCGTGGACAAGTTCGTAACAGTATATAAAGCGACTGTGAGATCAAACCGGTCATGATTACGTCTCGAGCGTGTACCCGATCTGTTCTCGGCGTATTTTTAGATATAAAAGCTAAGGATTTATACTAAAAAAAATCAAATTCACTTTAACTTCTAACGTGGTTTCTACCCTTAAACATTTCGTTCAACGCCAAGTAGTTGGCTCAGTGATAGTGTCAACGGTGTTGTCAATGGTAGGCGCATTTTCTATTTTCATATTTGAGATTCCAAGGAGTAGGCAGATTAGTATTAACCAAAAATGGGTGAATTGGGCAGATTGAGACCACGAAATCGGATCACTTCTTATCAATAAATGAATAACCCTCCTCTCTTAATAATAGCTTCAAAGTTGGAGCCGAAACGTCGAGAATTTTTAGAATTCCAACGCGGTACAACACGTGAACTGACCGCGGAAATCTTTCTGATTATATTTATAGTAACCAAAAAATAATAGTAAAATCCAAACCACCCCACGATTCTTTAAACTAATAGTTCCGTAGTTTTTATATATTAATAACTAGCTAATACACAGCATCGGTGTTTAACTATTGTAATTTTACAAAAAACTGCTCGGGTTTTTTTGCACATAATTCCTGTATAGCTGTAGAAGTGCCGACATTTTGGGCATTATTAGAAAATAATTAGTTACATCAACCAAAATGTGATCTCATTGGACAAATGACCTCAAATGATATGAATTGGCGTGAATAGTGAATATTTTTTTCCTGCAATTCTACAGCTGCCAGTTTGGGAGCTTCAGCCAAACCTAAGGATCCGACCGGTGCATCACAAAGCTACAAAAAAAATAAAATAAAAAGAGAAAAGAAACGGGAACACATATGGAAATTAGTGAAGAAAGAATGAGTAGAAAGAATAGATTTGAATAAAAAGGAGCTTATGCTCTAACATACAAAAAAAACTGAGTATATATTCTTTAAAAATATAACCAAACAAAAATCTGTTGTATTCCATTCGTTCTGTTACCCAAATAAATAGAAAATACAAATTTACATTAAAACTTTTATACAAAATTTTCTTAAAACAAAAGGAAATTAATAATAATAACTGGAATTTTTTTGAGCACCATAATAACAAAGTCAAGAAAATATTTGAAAAAGTTTCCAGCGAATATAAAAAATAATGTCACCACAAATTAACTACAATTCACTTTGATTTTAACTGGTGTGTAGAAAGGTAGAGGACGATTTCGAATACATTCCGGGATTTTATTGAATTTCTCGAATTGAGTAGTATGTCAAATTTTCGACAAAAACTCGAAGTTTAAAATAAATAAATCAGAATTGAGCACTAAGACACCATACGTGAACAAAGGAATACTCAAATTGTTTGATAAAAAAACGTAACATGCCTAATGTTATGTGGCAACATCAATCGACGTCAATGGACATCATAAAGACATCGATCAACATCAAATGACAATAGACGTCAAAATTATTGATATTTTTTATGGAAACTTCGTTTTCTAAATGATGATTTTTGTTACTATTTACTGCTTATTAGCCGATATTGCGAAGACTTTTTCACTTACTATCCTATTGCTATGAAGCATTTTTATTCAAAACTAAAGCTATTGTATTAGAGTTTAAGCTACAATTATCTAGAATAATCTCATTGGGACTGTTATGATAATTCTTGTCAGGATATGCCACTTTAATCGGATATAATTAAATCAATTTTCAATGTAATTTTTTCAAGATATCAATTCTGTTTATAGACTGACGAGAAGAGAATAATTTTTGAAGAAAAATCAAATTTTTTACGAAAGGTATAATTTATAGTTATTTGTACTCACGAAATAACGCTAAGATAGTCAATACTAAAAATGATTATCACATTCACCAGATTTTATATATTTGTATTTGCATCTATGGTAGTATCTTAAATAGAAAGCTTGTCCATGATAATATAGACAAAAACATAAACAAAAACAAAGTTACACCAACTAGAAGTTCATGTAACTGTCTTAGAAATATTTTTAATATATCTGCAAAAGGTTTTAGTGTTGGATTTATCAAAATAATTCAATTTTAAAGATTCTCAACGAACTAGCAACGTGATACGTTTACTTTTTCTTCTATTATATTTTATGAAACGTGTTGATGTCCCTTTTCAATTCAAATAAAATATCGTCTGCGAAGGAAAATAAAGAAAAAGTTTTTCACTCTCAACATGTTAACCCTTTCAGCCGAGGAAACCCTTTTAGTCGTCTAAGAAACGTCTAAATAAATTCGCAGATTTCTTTAACAACCACGTTGACATGAAAATAGATAATAAGAAAACATTCATAAATATATATGTATTGCTAGTAAATATGACAATATACCCTAGCTCGAAATTCCGAAATAAAAACAGACAGTTAGTAAAAAAATTTTTGAGCTTTGACATAATACAAAAAAGACAGTCTATTGGTACAAATGGAATGGGAAATGGATGGGTGTTAATGAATGTGACATTATTAAGACGTATCGAAATTTATGACTAAAAAGATAGGACGAAGGGATGGATTATATCTGTAGTGCGGAGATTTTTATGTGATGATTCATAAAAACTTACGAGGTGTATATATGTGTAATAATAACTCCTACTTCACGTGCTTTTACTTTTAATGAAGCCTACTTTAAAAATAGGGTTATCTGAAAATTATCGCATTCTAGACATAGCTGTTATTTCTATAGTCTATTTCAGAAAGGTATAGAGCAATAAAATGGGAAATTCTGTCCAGTTCGGCTCAATTTCGGTGTCGGCCATGGGTGTAGGTCTTGAAATATTGTGTAGGGATTACTTAGGTAACATTACATCAGTATTGGCTGTTAAGCCGTAAATAGTGTTTACAGTATTATAAGATTAGTGATGCAATGGCGACATTTACACCAACGAAAAGATGTTCCAATAATTCTCCACTATCAGTGAATGAAAAACTTATTATTTTAAATGTACACGATTGCATAAAATACGATTAACCGAAATTTACTGAACAAGAAACTGTTGACCGATATTCCCGAATGACTGGAGTTGGAAACTCCACCGTTTTTAAATTATTGCGGGGGAGAAAGTGGTACCTCCCAAGAAAAGTCCAGGCAGACCAGTAAAAGTCCTTGATGAAGACAGCAAAAGTGTAATTAGAAAAGTTCACGCTTTTTATTTTAAAAAAGAAAAACTCACCCTACATAAGATTTTAATGGAGCTTGGCCAGGACGGCAGTATTCCGTTGATAATTAAAAAATTTTTATGGACCACTTTGAGAAATATGGATTTTGCCTGGGAAAAGCATAACCGTAAATCACTTTTACCGGAAAGCGATGAAATTGTTTGCTGGCAACGAAAATACTAAAGCAGTACAGAACAGGGCAGAAGAAAATCTTGATGAGACGTGGATTAATTTAGGTTATACAGTACCAAAAATGTGGCGAGACAAATATATAACCAGTGCTCGCCAATCTTTCATGGAAGGCCTGTCAACGGGTATTAAGGTGCCTTCAGGTAAAGGGAAAAGACTAATAATCAATCGTCCATATTGGAAGCGAAGAGGGATTTTTAAAAGAAGGTTTGCTAACCTTTCAGAAGTACCACGAGGACATGGATTCGGATGCTTTTCAAGACTATTTTGGTGAAATGATAAAATGTCTTCCGGCTGATTCAGTAGTAGTTATGGATAACGCAAGTTATGTTTTTTTATAATTTAATTTCTGTATTATCTATTTTTTGTATAATCTTCAATAAAAAATAAGTGTAAGTAATACTATGTACATAATGCCCAATTTTTATTCTGTTAAAATACAATTCTTTCCTTTTTAGGAGTATCCTATCGGCACGCCTTTGGCACACTATTTTAAATGTTTGTGAATGGATAACAATAGGCTAAACCCATATATTGACCCCAACGCGGATGGTACTACTTGTACTTAATAAAAAGGAAGAATTTTCAAATGTAATCAATGCCAAACTATTAAAATGGCTTAAATATTCGTTGGGTCACTCTGCATACCTAATGAGGTTTTATTGCTCTATACCTTTCTGAAATAAATTATAACCAGAAATTTTATTATTTTTATAAATTGGTGGTAGTTATAACGTTCAACTATATAGATAATAGATACGATTGTCTTGGATAATAACATTATCGTCATCATAGCAAAAACGAAACCTTTTGGATTTGGATACAAGCTCAATGTACGAGAAATATGGAACAAAGATCCCCATAACTAGATCTATTTTCCACTTTTTAGTGTCATATGCTATGCAAGCATGTTGTTTGGTTTTTTTAAACAGTATTTAGTTAATAACTCTCTCAAATAATGGCTTCGCTGCTTATAAACTTAAATCTTGTCGAAACTTGTATCGACCCATAACGGTATAGGTGGTAAGATTGTCGATCCCCAACAAAGAGATCAGAGGTTCGAATCTCATGTCGAGAGAAATTTTTATTAAAGTAATCATTTGCTGTTGGTCTAGAAGAGAGTTATAAACAAACAAACAAGTCTATATACGGGTGAAGCTATAATAAGCGTGTTAAAAAGCGACGGGCGCTTCCTTCCATATTCCACCCGACGCTTTTCTCACAATAATACTGGTATTTCATATTTATTATTGTTTTAAGTTTATTCGAAAAATGAAATCCAACTTTTTAGTTTGATGTGCTTCGAAACGATGCTTTTTAGTTTTTTGGATGCAACCCTCGTATAATGGATTTGCTGCATATACCTCGAAACTTGTATGTGCTTGATTTCCAACATGGAGATCGGAGGTTCGAATCCTCTGTCGTACGAAATTTTTAATGCCACTCTCAAACAAAAAAACCCTCAAACAGGTGAAGCTAATATAAACGTATTAAAAAACTATGCAGTAAACACCGGAAATTTGATTAAGTTTTAAAAACTTCTTCATTTCTGAAAACATATAAGTCATACAGGCAACTAGCAATCGATCATGTCAGATCATGGCACAATTTTTCTTTTTATTTTAAACGTATTAGATCCTCCTCAATCTCAAAATTATTTGCTTCGGTAAACAATTCATGAGGACACATTTATTAAGGTGATTATATTGTTAGTTTTCAGCATGTTCCTGGTATCATCTGTCAAAATTCCACATAAATCTGATAGATAGATTTCTTATAATGATCATATGGAGAAAACTGTTTTCATTATTAAATAAATAAGGAGTAAAAAGAATATTTTACGTGAAAATATGATTAAAAAAAAGTTAGTAAATGTAATCACAAGAAGGATAGAAGGATTTGTGAATGATTCTCAGTTTTTAACGGTGTTCTAATGAACACAGATGGTAATGTACCTTCTGAACCCTAATTCACTGTATCAACTGCAAAAATGGTTTATAAAATCCATGCTATTGTACTCGTAGCTAAAAAAGAGAATATTTCAATCAGAGAAATAAGCAATATGGAGGGTTACATATAATCAAGAGCTAAATCGCATACGAATCTTGAATATTTTCGTAGTAGTTGAAGCTTACATAACCACCATGGCCCTTGAAACAAAAATACGGTCGAAACAATGGAATTCGTTCAAGAAACGTGCTCCCAAGAAAGCAAAAACAGTGTTTTCGACCAATAATGCCGTAACCAGGGTGATTTGGAATTCTAAAGTGGCTGTAGCCACGTTTTAACGCCAAACTTGTGAATATTGTTGAAAAAAGTTTTCTTCCATAACGAGATCTCTATAGATTCAAAAATTGGTAATTCGCTGGTTAAACTATAAGTAAAGTATTGTGAAAGTAAAGTCCGCAAAGTCGAGGGTTAATGAGATTCTTCCTCTATAACTAATTTTGATCGCTGGCTCATTTTTTCTGAGCACCAAGTGCATTTTCACTATTTTTGATACTGAATATTGTAGACTTTACTAGAAGACAAGGACATAAATACGGAGGATAAATAAGACGTATTATCTCTTAAGCTTCAAAAGTATAGAGCTGTATACAATGAAAAACAGTTGAATAACCTTCCATAATAACGCTGGTGTGAAGATGAATTAAAATATGCCAAGTTAACAAATATAACCTATAAGAATTATTATAAGAAAAAATGATTTTATTTCGTATGTTTCTCATTAGTAATATTTGACACTTGAACTTTGATTAGTTGAGTGGTAGTAAGAAAAAATAATTGACTATAACATACCTGAGCCTCAATTTAGATATAAAAAATGAAATAATCGACGAATATAAAGGAATAAGCACACACTATTTACCTGTGGACGTGAAGTTTTCCAACAGAGTCCAATAAAGGACTGAAGCGTCCATTTTTGTTTAGAGTTTTGTATATTCCACCCCTTCTATGTGTAGCGAGCGAATTTAAAAAATCACAGCAGTGACAATATACAATTAACAATCGATATCTCCCCCTTTCATATAAATATAACCTCAATCTATTTTCCAAAATTGCTTTGAGCGCTCTACCTCTTTTTCCCCCGTAATGAAAAATAGCTGTGACAGAGGACAAAGGAATTGATAATAGAGCGACTACAATAAGTGCAAGAATAAATCAAACTTTTCCCAGTGTTACCATACAATTTTCAATTTCAATTTCCATGAACGACTCTACGACATTGAAGTATATGCTCCCATTCTGAATGATTTTGCCTAAATAGGTCGATGGAAACCATTGCGCCAGCGGACAGTAAAAGAATTTCCTATCAGATGCCATACAAAGATAAGTCAAATTTATTGATTAATAAATTTGTATTCAACAATATGTATTTCGTTGAAAAACTGCCTGTTTGCTGATCTCAGGTGCGTTTCTGCCATATCTATTAAGAAGCTCCACTATAATAGGAAGTCTTCTGTCCTTGATAGATAGTTAGTTATTGCAGGGCTTCAAATGTAGTATTTACATGAATATTTGTTTAGTCTTTTGTATTGTTTTGCTTAAGAGGAGATGAAAATATTCAAAAAGACACCGAGCAACCAGTGATTGCCAAGTAGTAGAAAGTTTGACCATTTAAATATTCAGTTCTCTATCTTGCGACTCCTTCGTGATTCTTCGGCTAAACTTTCACGTTATATCCCATTTTTGTCAATATTTCTCTCACAAATACAAACACAAATATTTCCGTCCAGTTATCAATGATCCATGGGATGATTTCACCCAATCTTGCAGGTACTCTTATTTTGTAGCGTATTTCGAGCCAAAGATACAATTAAAAGTATTTCGGATCCCCATATAGTATAAATAGTTGCTGAATTATTGTCCGTGTCCAGTATAATATTGTGTAAGAATGTTTTCAGAAGTCATGTGTCATACGCGTCCCAGGTTTCCTCCCGGAGGGTGTATATAACCCCGCGTTAACATTTTCTATAATTCTCAATTGGACCCATATCAACTTGTCAAGCATCCCAGCACGCCTTCTTTCGAATCCCAACAGATGGATGGTGATGAACCTTGAAGCTGCCTCGGTAAGTATACGATAGGTACATACTATTCGTAGTGCATTAGTCTTTTGTACTTAATGAATTCGGTCTAATTAAGACTTTTGACTATTTGACAAACATAAATCGATTCTCAGATTGGCAGCTGCAATACAAGCAATCTATATCTTTGATATCCTTTTTGTAAACGAATACAAAGACTATTTTTTATTAAAAAACTTTATTTTAGGATTGTACTTATTCATTCGCCCCAACATTTACTGCCTGCTCGAACAGCCAAGAGTTCGATTCTGTTTGTTCTTCTTCGGTGTTACTTTAGCACTTATAAGTAAGATATCAAATCTTCAATGATTCGAGAAGATCTTATTCTTCGTCATGGATATTCGTAGGCATATCTTCCAACACCCCGACTCATTTTCACACTGTCCACTCATAAGTTCTGAGCCAAGTTTTGTTATCTGGCGATTATTGTCTGTGGTCAATATGTTTTCCATAGCTAAGAAAAGAGCAGTAGACTACTGCAGAGGTGAAAATGATGCTCGTTGGATGGCACAGGATACTGACGTTGGCACAGCTTCCACACAAATTCAAAACTTGAGAAACAGCCTTTGTGTTTTCGTTTGGTGCTCACAAAAAGTCTACAAAGGTATATATAAGTAATGTCGGTTTTCATATGTGCAAATTCCTATGCCTTTCTCGTAGCTTTTTAAGATTAGTCACTAATTTTTCGAAGAATATAATTGTTAACTCTATTTAATTAGTTATTCAGCGAACGCACAGCGTTGGTTTAATGGTTATAGTAGTTATTAGAAATTTGAAGCTTGAAAATGGTTCTAGCTAAAGTCGTCCTTCTGCATGGGATATTGGGGTTACAAGGTACCAGCATTATCCGATAATCAGGCTCCTTTGAACCTTCTAAAGTCACCTACATCGCCATTTAAAATCATTAGGTGAGATCTATAAAAGTTGTCGAATAATACCATACGAAAAAGATCCAAGAATCTGGTGGTATTGAACTTCTACTAGATCCAGCATTTAGTCCTGATCTGTTGCTATAAGAGACTATTTAGTCAGATTCAAAGAGTGGGAAAAAATTTAGTTTAATGGAGATGTTGAAAATGCAGTTCGACAAATAGCAAATCGGCATTCTACATGTTTAGTTTGATTAATTCACTTTTACGTTAAAAAAATTGATGCACATCACATAGGAACAACGTTGCCATTTCTAAACATAGTATAAAGATTACGAAATTGTGGAAAAACGATAATTTGTTTCAGGTTATTAAAATTTCTAAACGTGCTTTCGGACTGACTGTCCACTCATAACTTTTGAGCCAAGTTTTGTTATCTGGCGATGATTTTCTGTATTCTACATGTTTTTCGTAACTAAGATGAGAGCAATAGACTAAATACCCATCTGGTGGTAGGTTCAATCACCTTTAAAATTGTAAATAGTCTCAATGACGCTAAGAAGCTAAAAGGATTGATGCACGTCACATAGGAACACCGTTGCCATTCATAAAAAGAGTATAAAGATTGAGAAATTGTGAAAAAATGAGATTATGTTTGTTTGAGGTTATTAAAATTTCTAAACGTGCTTCTCGGAAAGTATTATTGAATCGATCGTTGGTGGAATATTACTTCAAAATGACCCGCCAATATATTACAATCTCAACGCGAAAATCAGTCGGCGTATTAGCAAAATTTCTAGAGACATTAGACTGTAATTGTTTAAACGTACCGTGTTTTCTCCAGAATTTATCGTTATCTTTTCTAAAAATACTGTCACTGTAAACTATCACAAAATTTTTACTTATAAACTATCGATATCATATGATTAATATATCAGTTTTAATTTTTGAGAAAAACAATATTAAAATCTATCTAATATCGACATGTTGATGATGTTTGTTGTAAAATAGGAGGATTAAGTGATATTGACTGAAGCATTAATATAAACAGCGTAGCTACCGCCATCTATTAAAAATCTTTCTCTTTCTTAAAAATAGAAAAACTAAAAACTCTGATATTTCTACCTGATGAGAGGATTTAAAATTTGGAAAATAAAATGTTATTCTCGTTTTATATTTATTATAACTACGCTCGTGGTCAAAAATAACGCACCACCCCGATTTATGAACATATTTTTTTGTTTAATAAATTTAAATTAATATTGATATTGTTCAACTTCTTTTCAAACATTTTGACGCAATAATAAGAAATGTGTAGTAATTTTCAGTGATATTTAATAATTAAAAAAATAAAAATAAAAACATTGCAATAAAACCAAATTTTCTTGAAAATAAAACTTTTTTTAAAACGCTAGTAGCGTGTATTTCCGCATCTAGATATAATTGTTGCTGACATTCTTCTGAGCATGTTTTCAATTAGGTGCTGTATCACTTCTTGAGGTATGTTCTCCCATTCCTCTAATGCCGCTTGCTCAAGCTCATTCAAATTTTGAGGAGATGGATTTCGTCGACGAATGCGACGTTTTACAATATCCCAGAAATGCTCGATAGGATTCATATCTGGACTTCTTGGTGGCCAGTCAAGGGTATGAATTCCTACTTCGTTTAGGTAATTCAGAACAACTGCCGCAAAGTGTAATGTAGCATTATCTTGCATTGAATGAAAATCATCACCAATAAATGGCCCAAACGAAACGACGTGAATTTCAAGAATGTCAGTTATGTATCTTGCTGCATCAAGGGCAGGTCTAGGAAGAGAAACTAATTCTGTGCGGGCATCAAAATAAATTCCTCCCCAAAACATGATAGACCTTCCTTGGAACGGATCTCTGGGAATGATACAAGAATGCGCAAATCTTTCTCCTCGCCGTCTTCGAATTTGCTTACGTCCATCTGGACCTCTAGGACTGATTCTTGTCTCATCAGTAAATAAAACACCAATTTTCTAAATTCTAATCTAAATGCTGCCTTGCAAATCTTAGTCTAGCAACACGATGTTGCTTCGTTAGCAAAGGTGCCTGGAGAACTCTTCTGCTGTGTAGACCAGTATTCTGAAGGTGTCATCTTATCGATCTATCGGAGATATTTACATTTCGGACTTCTCGTAAAAGGCTGTTGAGCTCGACACTTGTCATTGACCGAATTCTTAATGAATTTAATTGCAAAACACAGTCATCTCGAAGAGTCAAAACTGAAGGACGTCCTTATCCAGGCCTCCTAGATTGGCATTGGCATCAATTTGCCAATGGTTGTATGGTGTACGCCAAACAGATTTGCCACTTCACGATAACTTTGTTCCTGTCCAAGTAACTCGGCTATTCTTTCAGCTTCGCGTTCACTTAACTATCTAATTCTATTCATTTTTTGTTTAACTAATCTCGACTTTAACACACCTTGATTGACTTAAATTACTGCTGTTCCCAAGTTGGTACAACAATAGAAAGAAAGAAACATTGAAATATGCACAAAATTTCAAAAAACCACAAAAACGGTTATTTGCTGATAAGAAATTTTGCTACATTTTATCACTAACATTTAAGATACTTCAACTTTTTGTGATAGAAAAAAAAAGGAACCCAAAAGATTGACATTTTAGGTTTTGATATTGAACTAAAGGGTGGTGCGTTATTTATGGCCAAGAGTTTATGTATTACTTCATTATTTAATATTTATAACTTAGATTTTATGGTAATTTCAATAACAATAAAATCGAAAAATTGGAGTATCGAGCCATCATCTGTATTTAAAAGGGTTAAGAGGTAAGCAGATTTACGAAGATATGATTAAGATCCTTGGGGATCAATGTCCTTCGTATGCGACCGTGAAAAATGGATTGCAGGCTTCAAAAGAAGTGAATTTTCCATTGAAGATGATGACCGATCGGGAAGGCCAGTTTCTGTGTCACTCTCTGAAAATTTCGATGCAGTTCATTACAAAATTTCATCAGACCGTCGAATTGGCCTGAAACGGATATCTGAAGCACTGAATATTTCATACGAACGCGTTCATCATATAGTTCACGTAAATTAGAACATGAGAAAAACTGCTGCAAAATGGATCCCCAAATGTTTGGATGTTGACCAAAAGCGAGCAAGGGTAGAAGCATCGCGTTCGATCTGTGCTCAATTTGAAAACGATGTAGACTTCTTCAACCGATTTGTTACTATGAATGAGACTTGAGTACATTTCAACGATCCAGAAACAAAGCAACAATCGATGGAATGGTGACACTCTGGTTCTCCAAGACCTAAGAAGTTTCGTGTCTAAAAATCTGCTGGAAAAGTTCTTACTTCAGTTATTTGGGATTGCCATAGAGTAATCATGATTGATTTTTTGGATAAGGGTAGAAAAATAACTGGAGAGATTACTATTCGACCTTACTGATCACTCTACGGGAAAAAATTAAAGAGAACAGACGCGGGAAGCTATCCAAAGGTGTTTTGTTTTTGCAGGACAACGCCCCTGCACACAAATCTCATGTTGCCATGTAAAAAATTTGTGATTTAGGGTTTGAAACACCAGATTTGGCTCCGACTATTATCTCTTTCCTAAATTGAAAAAAGTTTAAAAGGTTGTAAATGTTCTTCCAACGAGGAGGTAATAAATGCTATGGAGGTCTGGTTTGCAGAGCAAGAATAGAATATTGAAATTTTGTTTGGTTCTATACATAGTAGGCTAAGAATTTTTCAATATATCGTCGTATTTATGACATTCTACTTTACCCATAATGATTGTGATGTATTTCCTTTTATCGACTTTAAACAAATTGGTATATTTGACTGATGTGTAATATTCGTCTTATTATTATTAATATCATCTTTTAAAACATATCTACTCATTATTATTGTTATACGAACTAGAAGCTCACCCATTTATAATTCTCATTTATATCTTGGTTTTCTTTGTACATTTCTCTATAACATGGAATTTATCTCGTCTTTCAATTCTTCATACTTCAAGATTCCTTGCTTTATGTATCTCTGTATCTTTTTTCTTTTCTTCCATTCCAAGTTGGATATTTATATTGTTTTTTTCTTTCTTACATGAATAATTAGATACAGTCTTCTCACTGTTCTATATCAGAGAACTAAGTAGTGATTTTCTAACTGGTCGCATATGATTATTTCCTTTATTTTTTCTATAATTTTTTTATGGTGATTTTCTTACGTTTGTTACTAAGTTCCGTATAACGAACAGAATGATGTTTATAATTACACTTCAAATTCCTCCAAAGTTTGATCGTTGTTTTTGATGAAATAAAGACAATTGAACATTTTCGTCAAAAATATATTCACTTATAATTATCTTAGGTTTTCATTTTCCGTACTGTATTCATTATCCATACAATAATCAATTAAAAATTATGTTCAAAAAACTTAGCAGAGCGTGGTTTCGATCCACGGACCTCTGGGTTATGGGCCCAGCACGCTTCCACTGCGCCACTCTGCTCATAAAAATATATTTTATATACTGTTTGATAAGATGCTCAAGATAATAAATTTTTATTCATAGTATTATTGCTCGTTGCATCTTCAAAATAGAAAACTAAATGATGAAATAGTTATTTATTGTACAAATTTTATAAGACCGGTGCCGTCTTTATTGAAGCCCAGGCCTAGGGGGCCAGGCTATTGGGAAGCCACTTGAAGACCAAATAATGGGAAAAAAAATAATTCATGAAATGAATTTCTTTTTAAAATATATTCTGCATTAGGCGAAATCAATTATAATATTGAAACAAATTTTGTCTAGAGTATGAGGCTCAATTCTTTTGATAAAGAAACACTGCATAAATTATTGAAACCTTATAGAAAACTTAATGAAGCTGCACGAAGAACTTATTTGTTTCTTTCAGAAGATTATGTAATCTTGTGAACTGAAAACCCCTCTTTTTAGAAAAGGGCCCCACTCTATAGGCATAGGGTCCTCTGGTTTTGAGAGACGGCTCTATATAAAACGTGCACGCTCGCAACGAATACGGCAAAATTGTCGTATAAAACACAATTAAGTATTACAAATTGTTTTTCTATTTTGCTCCTATTTTCTATTTTAAATTAAAAAGTTGTTTGAACATTATACTAATTGGGGTTGTGACGTAGAAAGTAAGTAAATACTGAAACGTGGTAAACGCGTGTCGCCTTTCAAACGCCATTCAATTGTTGCGAGTAGAGGTAATTGGTTGTTTAGTGCGATTTGTGTTTTTGTAAGGGTTTAAAAGACTATTCTAATTGAAATAATGGCCGAAATAGGATTTACCGAAGCAAGATCGGACAATCTACCTAAGGTAGATGCATTCATGGTTGCTACGTTCTTTGCTAATAATCAACTATTCACTTCGGCTGAAATACGTGGAGTAAAAGCAGATACGCAAGTAAGTACTACTAATTAGACTTTCTTATAGTAATGTCATTATCACATTTTTAACTTGAACTTAAAATGTAGTTATAAAGATGATAGCTTTGAAGGTTTGTTGTCGTTTTAATGCCAACGGAGGAGGTGTTTCACGAAATGCCCTTTTTCGGTCTTTCTGGCAATCAAATTTGGTTGGAACGGAAGTTTTTTTATAATTTTTTTGCATTGTGTTTGCATTTTCCAAATCTGTTCCAAGCTACATTGAAAAATAACAATAAGTTAACATTTTTTAAATACCAATAGATGAAACTTACATTGAAATGGTCTTCACAAACATATACTGGGCTGCCAAGTTTGACGCTCCCAAAAATCCCTTCTTATAACTTGAAACCATTGTTTTCGTCGCGTTTCCTCTCGAGGAACTTGCACGAAAACTTCATTTGGTGTTTTATACTAGTGACTGTACATTCTGGTACAATGCACCAACGATACGTCATCTTGTATTCTACAAAATTGAATACTCACAGACGTGCGAGTGTTTTTTTAAAAGAATCCCGACAACTCTGTTTGAACTGTATTCACTTCTAACCTCACTTAAGTCTTTTACTTACTTTCTACGTCACACAACGTTACACTCAGTCATGTGATAACAAATGCGTTTTGGTGCGTCATTGAAGTATTTAAATTTATGAACTAATATACCGTTTAAAAAAATTAGAAAATGGTGTGTGATTAAGAACAATATACTAAACGTAATTGCAAGGACCTTATAAAGTGATAACACTGATAAACAAAGTAGATGAACAATCGAAAGCTCTAAATTCTAATTAATTGATTCGTCAATTATAAAATAATTCAAAGTTTTCCTTAAAAATACACGATGTATGAAGAACTACATCAACATCATTTTCTTCATGTTTACATATTACCAAAAAAACGTCATCTTACAGAATTCAAGTTACTGGTGACCGAAACGTTGAACAAAAGTTTTCCTGTCAACTAAAAATCGACCAAACATAACTGTTTAACCGCACAGCAAATGTTATCTACCATCAAAGTATTCACTAACTGTATGATTCACAAGGTTAGACGGAGGTTCATTTTTTCATGTTGTTTTCGTTGAATTACTCATTCAATTGGACACCATATATCTCTTTCACTCAGTAAAACAACATTAAATTAAAATACTCGTTCCAAATTTACAATAATTGATCATACACGCAAGAAAAAATACACAATTGCAGATAAAATTTTGAGGTTATGTCGCTAACTCTAAGTCGCCTCTACTATATACAAAGTACCCATTTCTGACGAAATAACTTGGAAGAATTAGGTGATTATTGACAAGATCTCAAAAAAAAAATTTTCTCACTGTTATTACGTTAGGACTAGGTCCTGTATTTTCATCAAGGGTTTACCAGTAGTTGGGATGCTGAGGACCAGCTTTCATACCACCTTATAGGTGGTCGTCCAGGAGGTCGAGTTGACACTCAACAGTCATTATTGCCAACATTAAAACAGATTTTCGTATCGTACCACTACGACATCCGTTTGTGTATTGTACTGTCTATGTTGTAGATGCAAAATAGAAAAACAAATATAATTACTTTTAGAAATTATTTCTCTTGAATATTTTTTGTATAATTTATTTTTAGTTGAAACACTTTTTCTGGCGCACCTACGTTTATGTTCATGTTTCATTCCTCAGCAGCTCAATTAAATGGAGAACAATGAACTTTCAATTAAAAACCTCATTTTTACATCGCTTTCAAAAGAAATGAATAATAGATTGTGCGAAATGCGCTTGGAAACTATCTGCATGCGTCTGTTTTCTCATTTATTAACAAAGAATGGAACTGCCGACAGAAATATAGTACGAGACAATTTATAGCTAGATATTTTGTATTGTTGGTGACGGCCAACATTTCAAGTTTTATAGAGTTTCATTACTATAATCAACAAGTTAAAGTAGAAAACTTTATTAGTGGACTTAAATGTGGAGGATTTACAGATTACCGCCTGTAGGCTATTCATATTTTGTCGCTTCTACCGACCTCTGAAATTCAGTATCTTGGTTATCAATTATTTAAATATCATTTCTTATCAATAAACTTTCAACTTCATAATTTGAGAACTTGAGGGTTTGTGTAAAATACTTGATTATTTTCCAGTTTTATATTTAAAATTGAAAAATTTGAATCGGTGTTTACGAGGCTTGCTACTCAAGTTTTGAAATATGGCAACACTGGTGTGATGGTGTGAATTCTGAGATTGCCATCAAAATGACAATGGTGATCGTACTGTTATCATACGAGTCCAAAACCGATGGTTGAGCCAAAAAACATTGTTGCTGTGCGTAAACTGATATTGCAAAATCGTCATGTGAGATACTATGACATTGAGGCATACTCTGTCATTAGTTCCACTCGCTAACATTCAATATTGTAAGAACATTTGGCTCTCGAAAAGAATTGTTCGTTCGCGGTGGATACCGCATAATTTGACAATCGCTCAGAAAAGGTCGTTGCGGTGGTGCAAATAAATGCTTCAAAAGTCCTATAACAAACTAAATAATAATCGACTGTATGCGTCGTTCATTATGAGCCAAATTCAAGAAAAGTTGTTCGCGCTCGAAGCAATTGGTTGCCTGTTTTCTCAGATTAACTGGATATACTGCGACCGTTCCATTAGAACAACGTAGAACGGTCAATTCTGAATGGTACAACAGTATTTGTATGCTGGTAATCGAAAAAATTAGATCAGGGAAATCAATCGCAGAAGACGAATCATTCTTCACCCCGACAATGCCAGCTCTCACACATCAGTTCAAATAAAAACTCTTTCGAACAGTTGAAACATCCAATTGATAAGTCATCCGTAGTACAGTCCTTGTTTGGCACTAGATGATTTTTTCTTATTCCCACAGGACAAAAATAAATTGCGCTGAAGAAAGAATTGAAAACAATTATAAATATCTGTTTTTATTTTTTTTTAAACTCAAGTTGTAACCATCGTATTACGAATGAATAAGAAGTTTTTGAAATCGAATTTGTTTATTATCGATATTGAATGATGATTAGATTGCATCGATTTAATGGTATTTGGGGATATAGAAAAAAAAATTATATCAATTATTAATCAGTGGAAAATTATAACCAAGTTGTGAATATTATATTTCAATTATAATTTCAGATCGCTGTTACAAATATTCATAATCTTCTCGTTAAAGGTCCCTCGCAACATGAAACAATTCTCCGACGCTGAGATTTGTCCATTCCCTCATGTTACGGTGCCCTGCATTATGTTCTGTAGCAGTAGGTATTTGTCGTTGCGTAAGATGTGTCCTATGTAAGATGTTTTTCTTATCTCAATAAATGTTAAACAGCTTTCTGTTGCGACCAAAGCGTCTTAGTACTTCGTCGTTGGTGATTCTGTCAGACCAGGGTATCTGCAAGATGCATCTATAGAGCCTGAACTCAATTTTTTGATCGTTTGAGCTCTCAAGGTCCAAATTTCCACGTCGTACAGCAGTACTGGCCTATGCTATGCTGACGTGGAGGTTTGACAACATTGAGGAGTACTTGATAAATGCGTTTCGAGCCATTTCAATTCTAATCTCGACTTCTTCGTCTGTATCCATTTGATCGTTTGAGTATTTTTGCACTTACTCCATTAGTTTTCCATTCAGTGTGAGAATAGGGTTAATATTAATATTTTGGTTTCCACTTATAACCATAAGTTTAGTTTCAATATTTATAGCGAGTCCTACTTTTTCACATTTTCGGTTGATTCTCTCTAATACGATTTGAAGATTTTCTTCGCTCTCAGCCATTATAGCAGTATCATCAGCGAATCTTAAGTTGTTGATTAATGTTCCTCCGATGTTTACTCCCTCATGTCTCTCCTCCAGCACTTTCTGAAATACAAACTACATATAGAGATTAAATAGTTGTGGAGAAAGAACACAGCCTTGGAGAACTTCTTTTTGAAATTCGATTTCGTCTGTCTCCATGTCCTCAATAATAGATATTTTTGATTAATCGTTTATCGTTTGGATCTAAGTTAATAGTTGTTAAATTCTCCATAAGTTTATCGTTTTGGACTTTATCGGAATATTATTGTTCACGTTTAATTATTGACTATGCCTCACATAATGTTTTAGTGCGATTTTCATTAACTTCTAGTTCTGTAAAAATTTTGTGTAAACAATAAAAGATTTTTGACGCTACTCGAAATTTGCCGCCTTAGAGTACAGACTGCTTGTAAATCCACCTCTGGGAAACTGGAAACTGGTTTGTCAGAGCTATCAAAAGTCAGTGCCTATTCGAAAAAATATGTATTCCAACAAAATCAATGACCTTAAAAAAGTCGAAGGCTATATACCCGCAAATATTTTTTTTAGAAGACGCCATCTGAAAGTTGTTAGTTCTGTATTTATTTACATACCGAAATTTGCGTTTTGAATGTTCCATGTAATGAAAGTGATAGTTCCGTACTGCAAAACACTTTCAAAACGCTCTGGAGTAGTCAGCTTTAACTTCCTTAAACGTGACTCGAGCCACTTCAATGTTGACAGTTGACAGTTGACAGTTTCACTTCGATGATTTTGCATAACCGTAAAGTTTTTAATTTCTGAAATCATTTGTTTTATCCGATGTTTTGTCTAAATAAATGAATTACAATGAATGATGATGAAAAAGAAAACATCAGCGATGAAGAGTTACTCGAATCCACGCCACCTGATCTCGCCGAAGAAAGCAACGCGGACGTTCTTAATTCGTTGCCGGATAAATCTCGTGCAGGGTACGAAAAACAGTACGAGCTCTTTATGAAATGTTGTCACCAGAAAAATGCGAAAAACCCAACCGAAAACGTAGTGCTCGCTTATTTTTCAGAAAAATCTAAAACGGAACAGTTCTACTTTATGTCCACAGTCCCAGGCCAAATTATTAGACGCACTGTATTTTTTCAAAAATTTTATGTTTCAAAAGTCCTTAATTGTATATTAAAAAATTTTTTATTGATTTTTATTCAATAGATTTGTTATATACTACCTATTTCTTATTATTTTTAAAATATGGCACCACTGTGTTAAGGAAGTAATACATGAACGTAAACAAGTACAAACCTGTATCGGAACCGCGTCATTTACGGACGTGTTTCTGTGGCTTTATGGACTGTGATTGTTTGTTTGGCAGTATTATACTGCCCAGTTATTAATTTATTTTTTACGCAGTGTTTCCAAAACTTTGGACTATGGGTAGAATAGGCAATCTATCGTCTAGTAAAAAAGCTGAAGTGAAGGCGCTTGTGAATGCAAAAACATGTACACACTAAGATTAAAAATTTATTAAACTATTGTATGACGCATAAAGATAAAATTGAGTCAGAGGAAGAAATACAACAAAGAAAAGATGCGGTAGAAAACCAATTTTCACTCCAATTTGTCTAGAAAATAGATTTGCTACCACAAAGGTGATAAAATCACAATTCTAGGAAGCTAGCATAAATTCATTTGAGCAGGAAGCTCAAGGTTACAGATGCAATGAAAACGAAGCGCCTAAAGTGTGAGTGAGGATCGGTAAGATAGTGTAATTTAATAAAAAATTGATATATCATTATCATTTTCAGTTAAATAAAGAAAAGAAAGATGGACATTTATATATTGTTCTATTTGAGACAGCTCTGCTTCAGTGACGTAAGTACATTGATAATTTTGTAGAATAAAGCTCGGTATGTGTGTCATCATGGAGAAAAGTTTCATACTGACTGTGCTGTCCCAACGTTTAACATCGCAACAAAGTGATAATTTGGTCAGTCGTCAGCAGCAAAAGCACTGGACGTCTTTGGATCATAAGAGAAATAATGAGACAAGATCAGTTCAAAGAAGTGTTACAAAATCGGTTGATTCCATTCACTTTCGTGTCACACTGATCGGATAAAGTTTTTTTGGCAAATATCCCTATGTTGAATTGACCACGTAATAATAATTCTGATATGAACACAATTTAAAATGTATGGGAGCTGATGATAATGAACGTAGCTGAAGAGGTGATCACCAATCTCCTGTGCAGGAGACAGTATATTCTTCCATTGATAGCATCCGCGCCGAATTCAACTAAGCAAAAGTTTTGCCTTTTTTAGTCGAGGCAACCAAGTTGCGCAATCAGTCGGCTACAGAATAGAAGGCACTTTGTGGTAAATATGAACTCAAATTATTGCTGAATGTGGGAAAAGATTATATCGATTTTACTTCAATTGGCAAGTGATTGTGCATTTTTTAGCATTGTAAAATATTGAGCCCTTAAGTAATTTTTAACGTGAAGCTCTGGCTATATTCACAAACTAATTATTGAGGTTGAAGCAGAGATTATGCTCGATGAACTACCAGTCGTCAATCTAGCTATCGAACAGAGCAACCAGTAAAGTAACCAATTTAAAATATATGAGATCTGATGATAATGAACGTAGCTGAAGAGGTGATCACCAATCTCCTGTGCAGGAGACAGTATATTCTTCCATTGATAGCATCCGCGCCGAATTGAAGCTTCAATAGTGGCTGAAAGTGGCTTAACTAAATATTGATTTCAGTTACATCATTTTCACTTTTCTTTTAAACCTGATAAACATATGATTTTCTTAATTTATGCTGTTTTATTTCTGTTAAATTAATCAGTAATTGATTAAAAGATATAAAAATTACAAAACGTATCAATTTAAAACAATAAAACGGTACAATATCACTATCAATATAATTTGGCCAGGTACTTTACATTCTCGATGATTAAAAGTACTCACAAGATGTTCACATCAACAAATATCCAAAACTCTTCAATTTCCTAAAGAAACAAATCAAAAACTTTAACCAGAGAAAATATAATAGAATTCTTGTTACATTCTTATGCGTCGTCTAAAAAATGTTGTGTATATACTACTTTGTTGGACTCGTAGTAGCACTTTCAGTCCTTGGCATACAAATAACTATTGGGAATTTCAATTAAAATTGTTTTGAGAAACAATGCTTGAAAAACGTCAATATACACCAATAAAACACTGATTTTTATTTATAATTTGAATTGATTTACCTTTTATTTCTCATAACTGATAACATTTTCATTTGAGAAACAATACATCTCAAAAAATATTTATAATTGTTTTAAATATCAAAATAAAAATAATAAAATTCTATTTTTGTTGAATTAGCTTACCAAATCCTTGTAGAAACATATTTAAAAATCGAAAAAGTATGTGGACTTTTTTGCTATGACAGATTCAACTTTCATCATCACATTTACCTAAAAAAAATATGAATTTTGAATAGCCATATTGTGAAAAGAAATTTATTTGCATTATACCTGAACACAGGTAACTATAGTGGCAAATAGCTTTTTAGGTACTAATGTTTTGAATCTCACGTAAAATAGAATAGGAAAATTATTTAGCGTACCCTGTATACTCGACTAAATCCTCATATTTATCTTAACTTACTAAATGAAAAGCTTTAACATTATACTTGGCTATATAGTCGAACTATGTACACTCCTCTTGGCTTCAGTTATCCATCAAGTTTGCTGACTTGCAGCTTTCATTGTATTATCTCCGAGAAGCCATGCATTTCATTCTCAGTTCTGAGTGGGCTTAATTTGAAACTACAATAATTGGCTTTCACCCTTATACTAACGTACAGGGAACTTACAATATCAAATACAAATAAATTTTGAATAACAAAGGCTATACGAAAAATAATTTATCTTCATATAAGTAACATTATTTGTGTATCTGGGATTATTTTTGCATACCGGCAACAATGCTCGATGATAAGTATGATTAAGATAAATCGTATCCACTCGCCTATTACTATTGAACGTTACATGACACCGACACAGTCTTGATAAACTTTCGTACAAATATTAACGGTATTAGAGCGTATACGGGAGGTTGGTGAAATACATGTGGGAACGCGTGTTTGATTGCAGAATTCAATCACACAAGCGCGAACTTTGTAATTTCACTACTTTCCTTTTGCATTAATTAATAATAATTATATCTCTTTTTATCAATCATAGCTTTGAGAAGATGAAAAAGTGAATTTTTAGTTTTGATTAGAAAGGACAATAAATAATATAATAGTTTATTATTTAATTAGCGGTTTTATAGTTCATAATTCACCAAAAGTAGTTTGTAATTCATCAAATTATTCTACCAAGCAAAAATTAAATACTATACTATACATGTAAAGCCCTTTTTTAGTCGAGACAACCAAGTTGCGCAATCAGTCGGCTACAGAGTAGAAGGCACTTTCTAGTAAATATGAACTCAAATTATTGCGGAATGCGGGAAAGGATTATATCGATTTTACTTCAATTGGCAAGTGATTGTGCATTTTTTTCATTGTAAAATATTGAGCTCTTAACTAATTTTAGGTTGAAGCAGAGATTATTAATAAGAGATGACATAATTGAGGTAGTTACTCAAATTAGAAATTATATTTCAGCAGAAAAGAAACTTTTAATTACTTTAGGGCAGAGATTCCCAGACTTTTTTAACCATCGGCTCCCTTTCACTACAAATAAATAATTAACGTATTTTGCATTGCATTACATCATATTATCAATTTCTCCCATAGTTAATTGTCAATATATTCTCACATAACATATTAAATAAGATTTTAAACTTTTCTCACAAATTGTTTAGCAGTTGACAAAGTTTACCAGGTTTACCTTGTTCTTACAGAGGTTAAGAAATGACATTTAACAACTTAAAAGAGTTGTAATAATACATGATTTACTGCCAAAAAATCTACATTGAAACAAACATGAGGAAAACAAAACTCCCTTTTTTTAAAAAATTCCAAGACATACCTGAACATAAATGAAGTGCCAACTTGCGAAAATTATACAAAAATTAACAGAGTCCATATGTTTTTGTTTCAATGGGAAGGGTGCGCTTGTTTGTCTTTTATAAGTTCATTGTATCAGGGAGTAAATTTTGTTAGAGCCACTCGAATTTCTTTTTCAATGTTTTTTTGCTCTAACTGTAATTAGAAATGTAATGAAATCTTAAATAGAAATATACATTGAAAAACATAAAACATAATGTAATAAATTTTATTAATATGCTCTACAGGCCTTGTAGGCCTAGGCCAAGAATGGTAATATTACATAATTTTATATATTATATATCAAAGTCCTCTATTTTGCATTCTCCACTCTTTATTTTTCCATTCTTTTCTATCCACAGCTTTTTCTCTTCAATTCTGTAACATTATTATTTCTTAGGTCTTCCATTACACAGTCATACCATCTCTTCCTTGGTCGCCTCTTTCTCTTTTCCCCTATTGGTCTTCTTTGCAGTATTATTTTCTCTGTGTATTCTCTCAACATGTCCCAACCATATCACTCTCTGTACATTAATAAACGAGCTTATTGTAGCTTCTCCATAAAGTTCATCCAATTCTTTATTAGGTCTTCTCCTCCAGCCCTCTTCTGTGAGTGTACTCCTCCGTAGATTCCTCTTAGTATCTTCTTTTCCCAGCTTTCCATCATGGCTTCGTCTGCATTTTTTAATCTTCATGTCTCACATGCATATTTGCGGTGGGTCTTGCTACCGTTTTCTATATTCTTATTTGTGTTTTTCTTGACAGGTATTTTGACTTTATCAGTGATCTAATACTTCCGAATTTTTGTGTTCCTTTAGTTATTCTGGCTTTCAGCTACAATTCTTCTACTCCCTTGTCTTCTATTGCTACTCCTAGATACAAAAAGTTGGAAACTCTTTCGAAATTGTACTCTTTGTGTCTGGTTGTCCTAAAGGACAAGAAATCTTCTGGTTCTTTCTGTGTATCTCCCATGATCATATATTTTGTCATGTCTTGATTTATTTTTAGTCAAAAATATTTGGCTTCCTCTTCCAATAAGTTTCACAAAGACGGGTAATTTTGTTTTGATAAGTAGTTAAAATTGCCAATGCTGATCAGTAGTGCGAGCACCGAGCGTAAGGAAACGAGCACGCTCCGTCGCATTCTCCACAAATGCAAATGATTACAATGACAAAACCGTACAGTCGCAAAAATTTTTGGTAGGCAATGGTGGCGCCCCTGGCGCACAGTTCTCAACCACTACTTTAAGGTAATTAAGTATTTAAGTTAAAAGTAATTCAAGCCCTGATTAACGAAGTAGGAAAGTAAATATATTTTAGTACCGTATACTACGTATTCAAACATATTTTTGAACACTTATACATTTGATGTAAAACTCTCTACATTAGTTATGATGTTACAAAGAATTACTGAGTAGTGACGATCGATTGGCTTAATAAGATCCGTATGCTACACATTAGCAGAACCAGTGGTTGCTGAAGCAGTTGCCAGCTTGAGCAACCAGTCAGCAGTCGTGTAATAAGCTTCATATGAACCAATGCCCGGAAACGGTTTGGAACCATTAGTTCCTGTTTAAAAATCGAGTGGGTCATTGTGAAGATTTTTCTTAAAGATTTGTAACCAACTAACAGTAAATATTTGTGGCTTCAAAATACAATCAATCGATAAATGAAGATGTACGGAGACTCTGCACCATCATTTACGACCGTAATATTTTGCGCAGCTGCATTCAAAAGTGACCGTGTCTGTTTGACTAACGACAAGCGTTTGGAACGGCCCAAAACTGCGATAATCAGCGATATTATCGTAAAAATTCACCAAATGCTCTTGGACAAAAAAGGCAAAAAAATACTGTTCCATCAGGACAATACTTCGTTAACCGTCATGGCTAAAGTTCGTGAATAGCGACTTCCTCCTGTTTTCTAACCTCAAAGTTTCATTCGCAGATTTTAATTATACAAGGACGTATTGATGAAAAGTTGGATGGTTATCTTCAATTTTGAAAGACGATATTCAAGAAAGTAACCAAACAGTATTCTTCACCTTAAATAGATTTGTCCACTTTTTTGTTTAGATGAACTCTATGGGGGTATGATCCGTTCTAAAACCTGTCGGCTAGTTTTCAAGGTGAAATCAATAAGTTATTTTGGCGTGTTGTCTTTTTGGCTAAATGTTTACTTGATGGACGTCTTTTTCGTCATATAGTTGTTTTAAAATATGGGCAGTCAGAAAAATCAGATTTTGCCGATTCAATAATAATCATAAAATAAGTTTTATGCATTTGGAAACAATGAGATTGTTCAATGTGAGAAAAGTATAAAAAAGTACAAATGGCACTACAAACCACACCAAAGTTTATTAGTTATAGTCTATATCCTGAAGTGCAGCTTTTTGAGAAATTTTCTATCTTTCCATGGTTTGTTTAAAACATTGTGTCATACGGGTTATATGGGTTTAAATTTTTACTTTTAAACAACGTTACGTTCATAAAGAATAATTTCAATATAGTCCAATTCCACATATGTCTCTTTAATCTTATGATTAACTAATTTCTCCTGGAATTATTTTTTACAGGAGGAGGTTCTTCCATGAAAAAATTCAGTATAAGTAAGTCAAGCTAATCTACCATCGTGTCTGAAGACGATAACTTGGTCAGAGTCAGATAATGTAACCGTTAGTGTTAGTGTAGTGTAAGTGTAAGCAGTGTGATCAGTGTAAATATCACCAACGGTCCCAGAAATTTCACCTAAGTGAGTATAAATTAATGAGAGGGGATGAAATAATTTAAATGCATAACAAATATATGTGTGACTGGCGTCAAGAACGTCTTGATGTAACCGCGACACAATCGACATTAACACATTAAAAGATTTTTGTTTTCTCGCGCATCTGTAGTCGTTAAATCATTAGGGCCGATAATTAATCCGTTAAAGTACTTCGAAGACAGAAATTCAAAATTGGTCGATATCCGGTTTAAGCACTCACGACATATATTTAGTAAAATGGCGATTCGGTTGTCGTTAAGCCCCCCTTTAATCCAATAATCCCTTTGTAATTTATTCTGCACCCCAACTAGTAACTGATAAATATTTTAACAGGGTCCGCATAAGATTCAACTAACGACGTGGCTGTACAAGAAATGATGATGTTTGAATTTGTGGTTTCAAGAGGAGAACGGTTGAAGCGGCGCTTGTGCTTAATAAGATTAAGCGCGAAATTTTCGTTCGGGTTCCGTTGAAAATTAATTTAGAGATTCAGTTTAGCAAAAGATATAACATTAAATTTTATGAGTTTTATTTTTCTAACGTAAAACCTGTCAGCAAACGTTTTACATTAGAAAAAAATCGACGCTTATTATTTTAGTGCGGCTAATGTATAAGCGCTTCAGATAACACATAATACCTTGAGAGAAAACTGCAAACGGAATTGCTAACGTTCAGTAAAGCGGACTAGTTGAATAATCAACTTACCTTCCAATTCAAGCTATTGCTCTGCACGCTCTTTCGATATCCTACGACGTAAGACAGATTCGCTGCTTTCATTCCAGTGAGTTAGGTTCCTAATTTCAGAACTGTCTACTTCTTTAGAAAAATTTTAAGTGTATAAAATTCACTATAGTAGACTTTGTGTACTGTATCTTAACCCTTAACTAAAGTTGTGTGTCCAATGGACCCAGGTTGAAGTTTCTAAGTCCAGTATACGCCGCGCCGAACAACATACTCGTTCCTGCTAGACCGGGCGTTGGATGGAGTTGAGAGTGCAAAATGTGAGAACCGCATTCGGTTTTGAATTCAGAAAAGCATGCAGATTATGATTCTGGATGTTGCCAGGAGCCATATTGGTCAATTTTTTTACAGCCCACCCCCTTAGACATCTAGTAAATGGACTGATCATTATAACGGTTGTTTTAGAGAGAATATCCAATTGATTTTTATGATTAAAGATACTTACAGCTAATCAAGTGAAAAAACAAGAGGAAAATTAAAAATAAAAACATTTATTATTGATAAAAAAATTTTTTTAATTAAAAAAATCAAATTTTCATATATTCTAAATGGAAAAATGATAATTATCAATCTTTTTTATGCTGACAATCGTTATTTATGCATTTGCATAAAGGAATACAATAAATATGTAATTTTTTACAAGAACAAGCCATTGTTTTACAATTGGATCCACATTTACACGGTTGAATCAACAATTCCGGCAGTGGTTGCAAATTACCATCCTTCCTTTCGTAGCCTAAGAAGGTATAATCAATTGATTGTAGTTGAGTTTGGTCAGCATTTATCCATACATATGTTTGTGCTGAAGCTCTTAATAGAGCATCTGATGTGCAAATAACTTTTACTAAATTTAAGCCGAAACCGATATTTTGGGAAATTAACTTATATATACACGAAGTTCATCAGTTGTTAAGTTTTTTTTTTTTGAAAAAAGATAGGTGCAAATGTTTTCCAGCTCTTTTAGCTATTCGCCACTTAAGTATGGATTTTATTTTATAATATTTTATATATTTTATATATATTTTATTATATTTTGTTTTATTTTTAGGAATAAGCAATTTTTTGTCTATATCTTCACACACAATTGACGTTGTTACTTCGTTATCGAGGTTTTTTATGCTTCGTAATTGATGCAATGCCCACATTTAGTCAATATAACGATTAATTGTTTAGATCGAGTCGAAATGATGTACAGATTGAGCTATAAAGCTATATGCTTTGGAGTCTGTTTTTCAGTAATCGTGTAATACACATCATAAAACACTCGTCGATTATAATTCTCACTCAATTTATTATTCTTTGCACTGAACAATGCTTGCATAAACATTTGCCAAGTATTCGGTAATAGACCTTTTTGTAAAAATTATTCAATTAAATTTTCATCACATTAATATCCATCTGGTATTACTTTAGTATTTAATATTTCTTTTCGGAGTTGTTTAGCTACTTGAACAGTGTAGTTTATTGAATTTGCGGTACGCATATATTCAATAAACTTCATCCAGTGGTATATTGCCCACAAACACCAATGATGATTTTGATCTGTCACTCGGATATGAAAATAAAACATTTTTACTATACTTATTGATGATTTCATAACGCGATTTTCTACAATTGCCTTTCCTATTTCAGTGAGTTCAGCTAGTCGCTTGGCCAAGAATGACACAGTTCATCAATCAGCTTTTCAAATGCCTCTATAAGTATGTCATGTAGTTCATTTTAATTGAAGGTCTGCCTGCTGGATTGTCAGAATTTCTTGGTAGTAGCAGATAATCACGATAACAATGTTTATAATACCTCACTTCCATTGCGAATAAATCAGCTGGTTGTTCGCAAGTGGCAATTTTTGTCATAGAAGTCATAGAAAATTTTCACGACTTAATTAAAATGTCAAACTTTATTATGGCAATGTCCTAATCATATCATTGTTGTCATATCTCAAAACTTAAATAGCTATCCTCAATCTTACTTCCCCGGCTGGAAACTCTTCCTCAGTAAAAGGTATTCGGCCTCACAATCAGTTAGAGTACAAAAATAACTGGTACTTAGATGGGGTGAACAATTGATATTAAATTGGATGTTGGAAGGTGGAAAAGATGGAAACACCTTATGAATTAAATGAATGAAAACTAAATGAACTATTCTCCAAAGTAATATTTATAATACCAGTCATTTTTTTAGTCCTCAAAACAAGAAGATAACCGCAGACATTACAACTAAATAGATTGTTTTTTACAGTGTGTATTTAAAGTAATATACATAGAACAAAAATTCCAATCTGAATTGCTCAAAATAAGGAAAACATTAAGGTTTTTCCATCACATTGTATATACCAGTTTATAATGTATTAAGTCATTTCGATTTAGTTTCTGTTGTAAAATAATTGTCTTCACAGATAAGCGTCGAAATGGCGACCTCGCTACATCACATCCGTTTGCCTTTCAACGGCTGACCGTTTGTCTACAGTTTCTCGCCTTCTGTGATTTATTTCACTATCCTTCGGTGACTCGTTGTGACCAACTCTCGGCCGATATCAATAACGAATGACACCACGAAATATGTTATCAACTTATCACGAACAATACACAACACACGGCGAATGGGCAGCAACAAAAAAGGCATTTTCTGTTATTACAAACCTAGTTTATGGTGTTTCGTGGGTCAGGAGCAATGAAAACATTCTCACGCAAAAACATTGGATATAACTCATTTTTGTAATACAGTTAACTCAGGGGTGACTTTGATAAAATTGAAAATATTTTTGTAGGACATTTTTAAAACTATCACATTTACAAAAAACATATTTTTCTAGTTTATATTTTTATGCTGTTTTTATTAATTTTTGTACTAAAATATAACGTCGGTGTTGCAGGTTTTCCACGGTTCCCTTGCAACCTGGTGAACCGGTTCTCCAGCCAAATGGCCGACGATAGGGAATAACGCAGCTGTACCAACACGTTCAAATACTTCAAAAATAAAAAAACATTTTTTGCTTACAAATTCCATTTTTGTTTTCTTCTGGCCAAAATCTCTCTTTAGGAATAGTTAAACAAACACATCTCAACCCAACAACCACAATCCCAGCTCTGCTGAGGAGCTATTCCTATATCAGGGCCACCTCCTTACAAAAATCCTCCTTATCCTACCAAACATCAACCAACGAATCTCTCTCTCTCACTCTACTAAAATATAACGTAAAAACGTTCAATATACATCAATGTGTAACAAAAGGACTGATTAAGGGCACCTTCTTGACTGGAGTGCCTTCGATCACGGGCTATAAAAATCGACCAGCATGTTTTAACACGTTTTTCGGGGTTACTTTGATCACTATCCTTAGTGTATACGACTTTTCAATAAAAGGTAATCCCGTCCTTAGGATAGATATAAAACTGCAAAATATTTGGAATTTGTTCAGTAAAAAATTTCTTAACGTAAGAAAAAATACACATTTTTTACGATATTCAAGTGAACTTGAATATCCAATTTTACACCAAAAAGATACTCTTGATAAAAGTCGATAATGTATAAAGTTTTTGGAATATTTTGATTTGAAAATTATGAAAAAGTAACCGATGCTGGTATGAAGGAATAATATATGTATTAATTAAATAAAAAAATATGAGATGAATATTTAAAAAAAGGCTAATAACATGAAATAGAATTAAATTAGAATAACTTTTCAAAATGTCCGTTCTCACGAATAAACAAGTGTATCCTTTTTTCTAAAGAATCCATTAATCTTCTTAACGGTAGGGAGTCAGCTATGAGGTCATTAAAGTGACGTTGAATTTCTTTCAATTATTGAGGTAAATTTACCTCTATAGCATAAACTTTTTCTTCAAGATATGATAAAACTGTGTATTCCATAGGATTAAAATCGCTTGACCGAGGAGGCCAATGAATCGGAGCTTCTGTCCCTCTACTAGTCCATCGATTCTTAAAATGGTTACTCAATCAATTACGATACCTTCTATCAAAGTGCGGTGGAGCTCCATCGTGTATAAAAAATATAAATCTTCTAATATTTAGATTAAGTGTTTGTTTAAAAAATCGAGGTAAATATCACCATTTAAATTTCCAAGTAGAATGTGATAACCTATTTATTTGTTACCTAAAGTTGCTACCCAAAAATTAACTCTCAGTTTTTTTGACATGTGAATTGCCATCACACTCTATTTTAAAAAATTTGGATTGAGGGTTGTCCTTTCTTGTAATATTTGACATAAAGCAAGAGCTCTTGGACTTGTAATGATAAGGATATAGCTGTTTCTTTTTAAGTATCGTCCTAGTACTTTATAACTTTGAAGAACAAGATTAGACTGGATTTTTTTGAGTTACAAGTCCCAGTCCCATTTTTTTTAAAGTATCCGTTTTATGGAAAGAATCTCCTCACATAATGCATACTAATTAATGAAAATAATAATTATCAATAACTTTATCAATACTTTATACCAGCATTAGCTATTACTTCATAATTTTCAAATCAAAATATTCCGAAAACGGTACACAGAATCGAGTTTTATCATGAAAGTTCATGGTGTAACATTAAATGATGCTCAAGTTCACTTGAAATTTTGCTTAATAAATCCAATATTCAAAGAGTTATGTTCAATACCACTTGGTACGAATGGTGTAACTAGCGTCCTCTACGAGAGTCAGACAAAAAAAATTGTTTGTATGTGTCAGCTCCGACGCACGACTGGAGTTTTTTTTAATCTGTAAGCTCGCTGTCTCTCGGCTGGAGTTTTTGGAGGTTTAGATTTTTTCCTAGTCAAAAAATATAAAAAAAAATTAGAAAATTTATAAATGCATAATTATAAAAATTTTAACCGACTTTAAGAAAATTGATAAAAAAAGGTTTTTATAAACATTGTTTTCAAATTATTATAAGTAATTTTTTATTTAAAATATATTATCTTAATAATTAACAAAAATGGTTATAAAAAGATAATTGTCACTAAATCTTTTACATACAATAATAAATAGTACATGAAAATTATTTAAATAAGCTGAAAAATAACTTTTCGAAAGAAAATTATATAAAAACATTATTATAATGAAAAAATATTGTCGATTTTTCTGATAATATTATAGAATTATTGACTACAGTTCTTAATATTTAAAAATTATTTATAAAATAAATCATAATAACGTGGAAGAATTTATAGACATCGACAAAAAAATTAATTTTTGGTTAGGTTAGAAATTTTCTATTTTATGTGGATGCGCTCGATAATTCATATTGGGTTGATTATCTAATTTTATGTGTTGTTTTCAAATATATATTTATATGAACTACATCGATAATTATTAAAATATTTAATAAATACAAATTGCACATGCTCATACATATAATACATGAATTATAACGTACCTTGCAGCCACGTGTTTGTTAGATGTTCCGGCAATATCAGCTACACCTCTTTCTGCCATAGTTATTTGAAAATACTTTCAGTTCACTTTAGCGGAACACAATGATAATAAAACTTCACAATGACAGCAATATAAGTATGTTGACACTGACAAATTAGAAAGTTGCGCATCATAGGTTGCGCACCAAAAACGTAACGAGGTCATTCATCGATAGATTTTACTCCTCACATTTTTCTCACACCGGGCCCCTTATATATGCAAATCTATTCTTAAGGAGTAAACTCCAAAAACAAATTCATCGGATGTTGCCATTAGTTGTAGCAAAATCGTAAAAAATGTGCATACTTTTTTGCTTGAATACGGATGAAGTTACAATTTTTTTTTACTGAACAAACCCCAAATACTTTTCAGTTTTCTATATACTCTAGAAAAGGGATCACCTTGTTTTGAGACATTTTGAATATTCTATTTAATATAGATGTCCAAACTCGAATCACAATCGTTTCCTCAAGATTTTTATTTAGAAACCAACATAAGTTCATCTAGGTTGTAAACAGTCCTTAATATGATTAGAATGTAAAAAAATGGATCCAGGTCGATAGATGCTGCCGACTTTAAAATCATGGTGATATAATTCACAACAAGGCTAAATTATCGTCTGTCTGTTTCACGAGAGAATGAAATCCTTGAAGCTCCATTTCATCTTCTGATATTCATAAATGTATGAAAAACTGACTGACTTTTGACCTTTCAGAAATCCATTTCCTTTCACAAGAACAGTCTGATTGTATTTCTTGTTGACTCTTCTGAACCTTGGGCAGTGATAATTTTTCTTAGTTCTAGTTGTAATCTTTCTTTTGTGTCTTGGTACGACAGCTTCCATTTGTCACATTATTGTAGATTTTCAGGATTGCCATTAGTCAATTTTCGCAAAATGTTCTAAACATTCAGAGGATAATTACCAATTGCATCAAGCTCAATCCCTGTTCTATATCAGTAGTATTTTTTTGATTTCGTTTCTTGGTTGGGATGGAAAACATTTTTCCAACGCTGCTTTTTATAAATAGTCGTAGACATCTTAGTATTCATATTTTTGTGACACGGCTATTTTCGACAAATCTTTATAGAACTTATGCACGTATTATGTAAGAGCGCAACTGTATGGGTTTTGCGAAATGGCACCATGGAGCTAGACATGAACTGACCCACATTGAGAATTCGTCCACCAAGAAATAAACGCAGAGAAATGGGAAATATCTTGTTTGATCAATGTTATCCATTATGTTCAAAGTCACCATGATTGGTAGTAGTTTATTTAGCACCAATAGGCTTTAAATACTAAAGGGATTCAAAGTATATTGATAAACATAAATTAAAATCTAGTTATTATTTAATTTTGTTTGAATTTGTAGTTGGAAAAGGGCTCGGTAGCGAGATGTTGAACGGAAAACATAGGAAAATGTAGAGTCATTGTTTTGGATTCAGTTTGTTGATTGCATAGCTCCAATAAAGAATTCGTGATAATACTGAAGGCCGAAGACTAGGTACTTATTGTGAAGGTCTTGGTAGGGATTATGGTAATAGACTACCGGAGCGTGATGTTCTTTAAAATAATTTAAAGAGCGTCTAATTAGTTTACTGCTGTTTATTTTTTGCAAAAGACGACATATATACGATCGACAACGCAGTTAAAACTTTGTTTGGAAAGTGATTCCTAACTTAAGCTAACAATTGCAGTATGTGACGTCAACACTCCCGTAGTCTATTCCTCACGAAAGGATTCGTGTGCTGGATCAACAAAATATTTGTTTTCAAGGATATATCCGAATTTATATGCCATTTGGGGCTGGAGATGGATTAATACCTATATATAAAATGTAGCTGAAGCAGCAATATCTAAGAATTGACTGCTAGCAAGAAAATATCCCTTTCAAAGGATGATTGGCTAAAATTTAGTAAACGCTTCCTTTATATCCGATCATGTTTTATACAAATGATAAGACCGATCCGTCCCCGTACATAGCCGTTCAATTGGAAGTGTGAATGAATCTTGACGCACACTTTTTTAGTTTTGAGTGTCACGGAACCATTTCGAAAATTTATTCAGAACATTTTGCGATCGGATGATGAATGAGAGCTTGTTGGGATCAAATGTGTCGATGCTTATAGTGGAATAGTTTCGTAGTAATGAATTATCATACTCATAATATGGAGTAGCGACTCATCACATTATTTTTATGTACGAGAAATGTTTTTGCTATAAGCTTCCATTATTCAAGTTAATTTTACAAGCAGAAATGTTTCCAATTAATCCTCGTACATCTTAAATACTAATGAAACTGTCTTAGATTCTAAAGATATTTATACTTAGTGAAATTGCACTAACGAGAAAAAAAAATAAAAAAACTTTTGAAGACTATCTGAATTTAACACTTAATTTGATTGTACACTTAGACTGAATTGTTGTTGGATATTCTTATCTCCCTCATTTCAATTCCCCGTTTTACAACGATTTAAGTTTCTAATTATTGTTCTAACGTAATTCGGAACGAACCTGATTCTTCTGAATTAAATATCAGCATTCATTAATTCACACTTGAATGTTTTAAACCTAATAAAGTTAACAAAGTAATTTATATTAAAATAAGGTCATGTCCCGGAATTACCGGAGTTTTCTCGTCGAATCCATTTTGAAATTCAAGCACTTATAAAACAAAAAAGTTTAGTTTTGAAAGTATGAGAGGTCTTCGCAAATAGATCAATTAGTAGGAGAGCCAGCGACATTTAATTGAAGCTTATCTTTTGAAACATTGTGCTCGTCCATCCGTGATGACTAGCTATTATTGCTATTTTATTCAATTAAATTCTACACAATAGCAGACAGTTCCAACGTACATATGAACATGGAATGAACGCTAGATGAGGTCCTGCAGCTACACGATGCATCGAACTATACGCCAGCATTAACCTTCCAACATTGGCTGGAAACTGGACGAAGGATATACGCCAATAAAATTGTATTATTAAACTTATCTAAAGAAATGAAAACAAAGCAAAAAAGTGATGAACAACTTTAGTGTTTCATACAAAACATTCATGGGCAAGAGGACAAGAAATGGGTCTGGTTGTACCACAAGTATTGGTTCCAGTGTTGGAACAAAAATGCCGCATTTTCATCGCAAACGTTTCATTGGAAGCAAAATATTCGTCTAATGGCAAGGACGCATCGTGTGGTACCGGCTTTATTAATCCAAAATTAGAATATTGATTGGACGGTTCTAAATCAACACCTTCAACAGTCGCAGAAGCTATTAACTTTTTTTATTTAGTTAAACTTCATTTCAATATGTTATTGACTGATTATTTGTGTGTATGACAATTGGTTGAGCAAATTGAAGGGCTCTAACCGCCTGGTAAAATGAGTTGAACATCTCGTATGCTTCTTCTTATTTCTTGTGCTCTACCATAATAATTTACGTTGTTAAACGTAATAATGATTCATTTAGGATGTTTATAATGAAGACGATTATTCATTTACGTTGAAAATTGGATGATTCTAGATAATCCTCATATTGTATTTTCTACTATTGACTTATTGAATGTTTTCGTTAATTTTTGGTATTTTGCTGCATGTCTTAGTCCTCTATTATGAAATATATTCAGGATCTGGGTTCATTTCATGAAATAATCTGTATTTTTCTTGTATTGTCTGCATCCGTCGACAATACAAATAATAATCTGAGCATGTCCCAGTGCCATAGCAAGAGATGTAGATATAATAGTTTCTTTGGATCGCAGTGTATTATTATACACGCACTTATTAATAATCATCAATATTTTATTTCTGTCATTCCTTTCTTAGATAATTTTCTGGTAAACGTACATTCTTTAAAGGGTCAATAGATTCAGAATTTCACTTCTACAACTGTTAAAGCCCTTCTGAAACTTCTTAAAATTGAATGCCAATTTACCATAATCAAATTATATTTGGAAAAACTCTCGAAGTAACTGCAGACGTTTCGAAATGATTTGGGTAACTTTGGAACAAAAAACTACCCCAATATCTCAAAAAAACTACTGTTTATATCCATTTTTCATCTACATCAGTGTTTTCCGAGGTGATTTGATGAGTTTAATTTCGGTACAAAATTCAAATATTAGGTATAATTTGGCGAGACCAAAATACCAATTGGGTATTTCTTCTTCTTCTACTTCCTCTTCTTCTTCTCCTTCTTCTTCTTCTTCAACGTATTGTAGGTCTTAGGCCTGTAGTTTTCAACTTATCATTCTTGAAATGTTAATGAATCCATCCATCTTTTTGGAGGTTTTCCTAAATGTCTTTGCTAATCTTTCTCCGGTCATCCTGTTCACGTGATCATTCCAAGCTCTTCCACGTTTACGTCCCCATCTGACTATGTCTTCCATATTCATATTCGTGTCTTATTTTTTTTCTTTCTGTCTTTTAGTATGTTTCCGAGTTAATGATTCCAGATAATGTTCCGGAATACGGCTGAAATTCTGCTGGTTTTGTTTGCTTGTCCTTTTACTTAATTTACTCTTTTCTGGTCTGCGCTGATTTGTGTAGTCAAATGACATTACCTGTTCTATGGTTTTATTTTCTAGGGCGAGTTTTCACTTCTCATTGGTTCTTTAGAGATAACAAGGGTTTTAGTTTTTGCAGTGGATACTTGCACGTTAAAGGTTTTACCTTTCACGTAGAATGAATATAGTACAGCGTCATCGGTATAAGAGATTATTTTTATTGCGCCCGTTGTAAGTGAATATCCTCTTGCTGTATTCTTGACATGATTCTTTATTTAGTCCATTATCAGGTTGAACAGTTGCGGGCTTAAGGAGTGTTATAGTTTAAATATCTTATGATATCTATTATGGTTTCCGAAACGTATTTCTTTTTTTGAATTTCTACTACGTCGCTTAACCTTACCCTGTCGAATGCTTTGGTGAGATCTGTAAAGCACATATACACGGACTTGCCTGATTGTGAAGATGGCATCTGCAGTTGATCGATTTCTCCTAAATCCTTGTTGTTCTTCCGATGTGTTCACATGTTCATTTAATGTTGTTTCAATGATTTTTGTAAAAAGGTATAATTTGACGAGACCAAAATACCAATTGGGTATTTGGTGTCGTCAAGCAAACTTACCTGTGACAGACGGCAAACTATGTGGTAAGCCCCGGACGTTTTAGAATGTGTTTTAAGAAGCAGAACGGCCCATCGAAAGTTCCGTAGTGTTTCACAGCATTCAGTATGTATTAATTTGAAATAAATGTCCATAACAACTGTTGTTTGTTTGTTGATTAATTAAATATATACATTATGTAGATATAATTGGTAAGATTGGTAAGTATTCGATTCTATTCAGTGATTTCTTCCTAAAACCTATGAATTAATATAACTAAGGGGGGGCATGGCAACTTCTAAAAATAGACATTTATAAAAAATATAAATAAAATTGTCGAACTGCAGAAAACAATAGAGAAAATATACTTGAAGAACAAATAAAGGAACAAGTGAATTAGTAACACAACAGATAGACAAAAAAAATGTAATTTCGACGAACTATAAAGCGTGAAACCTTTTTATAACAGCTAGGAGATTTTTATCACTAATTACATTGAAAACATGGTGATTCTAAATGAAATATATGCCCATTATATATCAGCACTGTGTACAAAAATTCCTGTAATAATTTTCATCGATACCACCAGTGTTCGATAATATGAATAGCTTTCATTAATAATCGACAATTGAATCCTTTTGCGGTTGAACATCGAAAACGTTCAACAAAACTGTCCATCCCTTTCGTTTACCAACTTTCCAAACGTGGCGTAAAAGATTCTGATTGATTAATTACAAAATGGGTCCAATAATTAATAGGCTGATGATTAATAACGCCAACAGTCACATATTATAACCCCAGCCTTTTGACTGATCATCTTACAGACACTATAATAATAATATCAGCGCAGTGCTATAGAAAAGTCCTCTTCAAATGAAATTAAAATATTAATCACAGTCAAAATTTCGGTTTAAAAGATCCTTGACAGGAATCTACGTACTACTTTGATTGATGAACTTTTCTTTTTTATTATATTGATAAGTTGTTTTCTAAATATTGAAATATCTATCCTGTGTAAAGTAGAAAAGATGGAGGTCTTCCATCACGTCACTAATAAGTCAGCACAATATTCATATGAATCAAAATTTCTGACATCACATATTTAGCAAAACTCTTTTGATAAAACTATCGATTTACTGGGTGTCCATCCAAGATTAATATTATCCTTACTGGCTTATTACTGAAGAGCTGATTTTTTGCAGGATGATGTAGTTCACTAAAGTACCAATCCCAGCTAGGGAGTCCTCTTAACTAAATTAAAATTACCCTTTATGATTCGTATTGGAACGTTTTTTTAGGATAGGTTATAAGTATTGAACAGAAGATTCCTAAATAGCTTGAAACGCGACGTTTCGGTAAATATAGGACTATCATCAGGGCAACTCAAATAAAATTATAGAGATGTCAGAAATAAAATTTGAATACATATAGGTACTAGAAACCAAATTCACATATACGAATTTTCAAGAAATTCAAGCTGAAACCCAAAGCCATTTATATCTATGTAGTACTTGGTACTTTATATTGATTTTCTCTGCTCTTACTTTGTGAAATTAAATCGATTTTTGAAAAGTTCACGGTTCTTGGAAAACTTTTTATACAATTTTTGTCAACTTTTTAAAAAATAAGTAGTCAACCATAAGTTACTAAACTTTAGTTTGAATTTAGAAATCAGCACACGTAGAAGCTTTAATTTATCACTTTCAAATTGAAAATATGCAGAAAGACTATGGAAGGAGAAACGTGAGTAGCTGTATTTTCAATATGTTGTGATAGAACACAAAATAATCGAAATATGACAAAAAAAGAATTCAAAATTATTCAATTTGATTCTATTTTAAGTTTAAAGAATCTTCAGTAGCTTGTTCTTGTTTCAAAGATCGTAGTTTATCATTATAATGGATTGGAAAAACCAGACGAAGGTTTTCCTGTCTTGATTTGTTTTTCAAATATTTCTTACTAATATTGAAACAGTTTTTCTTGGGTGAATCAATTTTGAACGCCGATCTTCTGGTATAATTCTTCTAATATCAATTGCAGAAGATAGTTATGCGAAGTATAATCAATATTTCATAAATACGCACGGCATTCATACCAAATTAAGCAATAAAAAATAATGTTTACTCCCCCGTATACAATTCGTTAAAAATCTAGCAAACCGTCAGTCTACGTGGCCTCACCTCCACCAATGAAAAAATCATCGTAAACATAAATGCATTTCTGTTGGTATAAGCTGTCGGAAGGCGCATGTACACAATTTCTTCGATATATTTCTGCCAGGCAGTCTGCAATAAGCAGTGGCGGCGCTCTTTAGACCATAGGGGAATTAAGACAATGAAATCACACACTGTAGTAAGAATAAAGATAGGTATGAATTTAATAATAAATATTTAGGTATAGATGACGACAAGATTATTTGCGTCACATAAAAGACTACCGAAGTTCGAATAGACACATAATTTATCTAGATGAAACATGGTTTGACTGCCACGATTTAGTGAATTTCGGTTGGGTTGACAATTGTAAAAATTGCTGTTTGAAAGGACCATTTTCTACAAGAAAACGCATTACAATAGTACACGCTGGAAGCAAAGACGGTTTCGTGCCTAAAACTTTATTAATATCTGCTAAAAAAATTAAAAACTGTGCAGCGGATTATCATGAAGATATGACAACAGAATTATTTGAAAAGTGTTTTAATGAACATCTTTTACCCAACATTCCACCACAATCAGTAATCGTTATAGACAACAAAGCTTAAATTTTAGCATTTATGTCTGAAAAAAAATATTCCTATACCTGTCAGCAATCGTAAAAAAGGCCCAACAAACAAAGAATTTGCTTACTGTTAGATAAAGATACTTTGGAATTGAAATGTTTTTTTTTTCTTTTGTTTTATTTGCAAAGAATTTATTTTCTTTTATGGTTTTTCCGTTGAAATTTCATTTTCCAAAAAAAACGAAAAAGGTACAAAAAGGGCTCATTCACGTTTGGTACCCTGTTTAAACCAAACTCCCTCCTAAGCAGATACATTTCACTCGTCTATTTACGTTTTATAATTTAATATTCCGTTGTAACAAGTTATAATAACGAGGTATAATGATAATTTTTCTCATATTTTGAAAAGTATTTTTAAAAATAATAAATTTATAAAATGAGGTATCTACGCCTATTGTAGATAAAACAAAATTGTCGGCAAGGGTTCTTCATAATCTTCAATTGTTATTGGTTAATTACATTTTTTTCTATTCTAAAACTTTCATCGCCTAGAACAACCTCTATGATCAAACTTAAATTAAATGAAAAGTTTTCTCGAAATTTCATATAGCACAATATAAGAAACTAATGGAAGATCACATTGTATAGATAATACTATATACCCTATGATGCCGGAAACAACAGACGTGGACTGAATAGAAAAACGCATAGTCCAAATTCATTCCCATAATGTAAACACAAACATCTATGCATCCAAGAAGATACATATTATAATCATATGTACTCAACAGCATTTCTGCAGCTCGCCCCTCTTTCTCTGAATTCATTTGCTAAATATTTCTCTACTCAAGATCTTGCCAATATTCACGGATACCCTCTAAGTAGTTCCTCTTCATATTTCTTACTGCTGGTCGTTTCCTTCTTCTGTTGGAATACCTCTATATTCCCTTGACGTAGTCATCTTTTTTATATTTCCTCCTCACACCAAGAGGCGTTTACTGCTTCTAGAAGAAGCTGCCAAATGTACTAATTTATACTTAGAGTTGGCGATTCGTCAAAATGCCTACTTCGTTATCTTATATTTCGTTTCTCTAGTGGTTTTTTTTTAATTTGTAACGCTTTATAATTTGTCTTCTTCATTCCTACGTTTATACCTAACAAAAATAGACACGATCGTTCTGATGTTTTACTTAGCTTTTCCCAAAGGAAAAATTTCCTTTCAATATTTGAGTATATATTCTAAAAGTTACGAAGACCATCATTTATTCAAAATAGTGGAAAGCTGCCTCACATCATAAACAAATAAATCGAATATGAAGAAAACGGGCTTTTATACATCCCAAGAGGTTCGTTGAATAGTTTCAATCGAGAATGAAAACTAGCACATACTTTAGAACGTGGATCATTATCCTGCTTCCAACGGAGTTGCATAAAAATTTTGCTTAGGGTGAGTATGCTTATAAATAATTCTGTGGTTCGTCCTTCAAGTCGTAAACTTTTGTAAAAAGAATCTTGTTTGCCTTGGATATTGGAGCTTTAGAGCGTTTTCGTGTTTTTTTTTTTGAATATTCATAAACCATCCGGTATATTCCTGCTTCCGAGCTGAGTTTACGACGGGTATATTCTTAACTGAGCGTATAAGGATTCAATAATGCTCACATCTTGGTTTTACATAGTGCAACATTTGGACATAAAGTAACAAAATATATATATATATATATATATGTAATTGAGATATTTTTGTTTTATTATTATATTATTTTATATCGTTATAGTATTGATTTTATTGATTGTATGTTCTCGCAATTGTCCTAAGAAGGAAATAATTTTGATTTTTCTTCAATTTATCCATTCTCATTATAATTGGGTACCGATTTTCTTGATTTTTGAACAATATTATGTACCTTTAGAATGTTGCTTGCTTATTTCTCATTGATTTTGAATTTTCTACCCAATTTTCGCAAACTGACCCACAGTTTTCCGCAAACCGCTTCAACCAAAGCTTCTTAATTGATTTTTTGTGCCTTTTGAATTCACTTCTTGACATTTATGACAATAATAAGTTTTACCATTAGCCGTTTCACTACTGTCAAAAGTGGAATATGACTAGTCGTCAGTTTTCGCTGAGACGCTCTAACCAAAGCTTCATTCTACTTTCTTCAATCCATATTTACTTTTAACCTAATTTGAATCAATTCAATTCGAAGAACCCCGATTTTGATCAAATAGAACCATAAAATGTCAATTTTTGAACAAATAGACTTGAAAAGCCAATTTTTGGTAAAAATTCAATTCAGAATACCCCTATTTTAATTAAATAGATCCATAAAATGCCTATTTTTGAACAAGTAGACTTGAAAAGCAATTTTTGGTGAAAATTCAATTCAAAATACCCCTATTTTAATTAAATAGATCCATAAAATGCCTATTTTTGAACAAGTAGACTTGAAAAGCAATTTTTGGTGAAAATTCAATTCAAAATACCCCTATTTTAATTAAATAGATCCATAAAATGCCTATTTTTGAACAAGTAGACTTGAAAAGCAATTTTTGGTGAAAATTCAATTCAAAATACCCCTATTTAGATCAAATACATACATAAAATGCCAATTTTTGAACAAGTAGACTTGAAAACCAATTTTTGGTGAAAATTCAATTCAAAATACCCCTATTTTGAACAAATAGATACATAAAATGCAAATTTTTGAACAAGTAGACTTGAAAAGCCAATTTTTGGTGAAAATTCAATTCAAGGAACCTCTATTTTGATCAAATAGATCCATAAAATACCAATTTTTGAACAAGTAGACTTAAAAAGACAATTTTTGGTGAAAATTCAATTTAAAGAACCCCGATTTTAATCAAATAGAAGCTTAAAATGCCAATTTTTGAACGAATGTTATCCGAAAAATTCCATTTTGTGACAAAATTATAAAACCAAGTTTTCGTGTGACAAATCTGGTTATTAAAAAAAATGCAGGGTTTAAATTCAATCAACTAATCCTTTCAGTATGCTCCCAGAACAAAAATAAATCATTTATGGTCGTAATCAACATTCAAAAAGCCCTTGATTCCTTCTTGCTCGAATAGAAGGTTTAACTTGTAAACTTATGATCGTATTTGATAAATAGAAAATTTTAGGGTAAAATAATCGAAATTATAGCAGGGCCTTACCACATCAATGCTGTAGTACCGCAAGGATCAATTTTATCACTTTTCTTGTATCCCTTTTTACTTTTAGCTTAATTTTACCTAAGCTGATGCCTAATTCTTCGGCCATATCGCTTACAGTACAACATCGGTCTTCCAAAATCAGTTTTTCTACAGCGTTTTCGTTCTTATCGCTGTTATTTTAAGACAACTTTGCTACTTTTTCTCGGTCTTTTCAGAAACCATTCGCACATTTGAATATTGAAGATGGTACGTCATTCTCGTTCATGGTTAAAAAGTGAGGTTACGCGGTTCCGATTGTTTTCTACGCTATCTAACAGAGCAGTTTATACAAAAATTACAACTACCCTCGTATTAAATGAAAACCGAAAAGATGCGATGACGTTTGAATGTCTCTAACGTATCATTTTGTTAAGCTAAATAAAATCTTGAAGCTTTTCTGACCTATCCTCGACGACAGAGAGATTAACCTTAAACTTATGCTTTTAGATTTTCCTTACTTGAAACTAAACTTTTAACGGAATCGTGATGTTTATACAATTCGACAACTTGTAAATTACAAGAATCAATGAGAAAAATTCTCAATCAATGCCTACTTTACTTGCTAAACTATCTAAAAATGTACGGATTTTTTTGTTCCATCATCCTTAGAAATAAATTAAAAAAAAACTACAATAATTAATAAATAATAATTCCACCTTTTTTACTTTCTTCACATGAAATGCTACCAATCAGAACCAATACTACAGATTATCTAGAGAGGAGAAAATAAATCAACCAACAGAAATAGTTGGTAATCATGATGAATAAATAGGATTCATTTGAAGTCAACAATGTATTGATATCTAGTTAGCGTAGACCAGTTCCATGTATAAACAAAATATTGCGTTACCATAGCAACGAACAATAACTTATTAGAAGTGTCAGTGTAAAGTTTGACGTCAAAAAAGTAAACCAAAGTTACTTACTAAAGTTTCTGTGTCAGTCCCCGAAAATATCGATGCAGTTCATGACATGATTTTATCAGACCGTCGAATTGGGCTAAAACGGATATCTGCACTAAATATTTCATACGAACGCGTTCATCATATAGTTCACGTCAATTTGGACGTGAGAGAAATTGCTGCAAAATGGATCCCCAAATGTTTGAATGTTGACCAAAAGCGTGCAAGGATAGAAGCATCGCCTTCGACCTGTGCTCGATTTAAATACGATGTAAACTTCTTAAACTAAATTGGGTATTGGGTACATTTCTACGATCCAGAAACAAAGCAACATTCGATGGAATGGCGACACTCTGGTTCTCCAAGACCTAAGAAGTTTCGTGTCCAAAAATCTGCTGGAAAAGTTCTTGCACCTGCACACAAATCTCAAGTTGCCATGCAAAAAATTCGTGATTTAGAGTTTGAATTACTAGAACACCCCCGTTAATCACCAGACTTGGCTCCGTCCGACTATCATCTCTCTCCTCAACTGAAAAAAGTTTGAAGGTCGTAAATTTTCTTCTAACGAGAAGGTTTGGTTTGCAGAGCAAGAAGAAACATTTTTGTTGAAAGGTCTAGAGAAGCTGCAGGTTCGCTGTAATAAATTTATCCAATTAAGAGGAGAATATGTTCAGTAATAAAATATTTTGACATCGAAATTTTGTTTGGTTCTATACTAGGCTAAGAATTTTTCAATATATCCTCGTAAAAGAAAGCAACAAAAGTTCTTATTGAATACGAAAAAATATGAGACATCATACTCAATAATTTGGCGACATCTGACAAAAGTCAAAGCTGAATTATGTTTTGCGAGTTCAAAGATTCACCAGTGCTGTGTCTTCATATTAAATATTTCCCATATCTAAATATTTTGATTATGTATCATGTGGCACTACATAAGGACTTTACGAAAACTATGATCATGATCTGAATGTTTGGAAGCTAACGTTCACTGTTGTTCGGAAATTATTCGAGTTAATTGGTTCGTAGTCATATCATCATAAGATAATTTCTACCCTAGAGCGGTTCTATGGACTACTCAGCGTATTTCATTTCAAATCTTCTCCGGAACCCAAAAAAAAATTATGTGTTTTGTAGTTTGGTTGGACAGTCCAGGGTCCTTGAAACATTACCCTACACTTGGTACACATTTGTTGCGAGGGCTGTCCAAAATTCGAATGGGTCATAAAAAAAAATTAGTTTTACCAATCCTTAAGAAAGATTGCAGGTATAAGAGAGTCGCTCAGTATGACACATATTTCTAAATGATTCAACACAAAATGAACATAGCAGATAAATAAATACAATCTCACTCAAAAGCATTATTTTGATCTAATTTGATATTTTTGACAACACATTGTACATTTTTGTATACTCTACATACGAGTATAAGTATAATTCATCATTCAAAGGATAAAGAAGCAAACAAAATTTTGTTTTTCCATAACAGGGTGTAACTTCAAAGAAACATAAAGAAAAGTTATTAAAAAATGCAAAAATGATGTTTTTTTATGTGCTGAACGTAGGACCGTTCGAGGCACTGAGGAAAGTTTTAGTAGTAAACTTTTCCTCGGACCCAGAGTAGACCTATGGACCGCACACAAAAAATATCATTTTTTCGCACTCTCTTATTTCAAACAAATTTTTAAATTTGGTCCTGGGAAAAATTTATCAATTTTGGTTAGGCCTCAACGTGTTAATCATGAGTATGATAGTGAGGCTTGAGGTTTTCATAGTTATCGATATTTCAGCATAAAAATTCCTTATCAGTATATAGCTCTGATGCAAAATATGAGTAATTCATTTAATTACAATTGAAGGGTCACGGGGAAAAACGATCAAAGTCCAATTTTTGGCCAAATTCAGGTTACCACGGGAACCGTTTGATTTTTACTAGTAGTTTTCAACTGTACTATTAGTTAGGCGAGAAAAATCATAGACAAAAGATTGGAACTAACGGGGGAAAACGATTATAGTCCATGTGCTGACGGGCAAAGGCGATCAAGGTCCATTTCTCTCTTCTCCGCTAATATATCAGCTGCGTTTTCTCTCGTTACTAGGTTGTTGGACAGATCTATCAACCTAACCTCTTTTAATATTTAAATTGCGGCATGTTGACTAATTTATGTGAAACCAACAGTGTAGATGGGACTAGTGAAAAAGATAATGTGAAAGAAAGGAAAAATGAAGGACGTGATGAAAAAACTGCGGGCCTCAAGTAATGAAATTGGTGAGAATTGCAGGTGCTTCCGGTATAAGTGGTTTCAAGTTATTTTGCCTGAGGAACGGCAACTAATATGTAACTTTAATAAACTGGGAGATTATAACAAATAGAATCAGTATTTGGGTGGATTGATCAGCGTTGTTCCTGTTCAACGGCGTCGCAACAGAAAGGATGATGCAGAGGCAAGTAATCATGTGTCCTCTTCTTCTTATCGTGTGAATTCTCATGTTGATGATAGCGATACATTAATAGATGTAACAGTTTGCCAAAATGCATTTTTAGCCTTACACGGTATAACAAACCGCCGTGTGCAAACGTTAAAGAAACAGTTGCTCGAATTTGGTGAAGCCCAAACAAAAACGGACCAAGTCAACTGCCAAATGAAACTAAATTAAAAAATATTGACTTCATTAACTCACTTAAAGGGAGGAAAGCCCAGTATTCATTGAAAGATACATCAAGGGTGTATTTGCCTGAAGAACTAAATAAAGCAAAATTGCATAGAATGTACAATGAGGCCAACAAAGATCACCGTGTTGGTTTGACAACATTTCGTAAAATTTTTGATGGAAACTTCAATATATCCTTTGGTTTTCCTCGAAAGGATACATGCAGCGGTTGTGATTTACTTAAATCTGAGATTTCAGTTTTAGAATGTAAAATTGCAAAGGCTACTGACGAATAAATTAAAGCAACATTAGCTGGAGAACTACATAAAAAGGAAGGTATATTTGTCTAGAAGCGAAAAATTTTATTCAATCAAAAGAAACTATCACAAACAATCTAATATAACTAGGTCTGACGTATACAACAGTCTTCAACTGAACTTCATTTCCTTCAATATTCATATGTTGTTAGACTCGACATCAGTATTTTACATATACGACGAAAGTGTCGCTCAAAAAGAGGCTGATGATGTTTGCTCCATGCTAAAACACTTTTTTCATATATCCTGAGCCCTACATTGAAGCACTTAGTTAATTTCTGTGCCTCATGCGTAGGCGAAAACAAGAACTTTACGGTTATACATTTTCTTTACTACATAGTATGTACACTGAAATGATTTCAGACTGGTCTTCCCCATAACAGGTCACTCTTATATGGAGGGAGATAAGGACATAAGCCTTGTGAACCAGAAATCGTACACTGAAACACCCGATGGCTGGAGGGATGTACGCCTAAACACTAGAATCAAACCTTCAGCGTATACAGTAATTAACTGCGGCAATAAGGTAAAATTTGAAACTTGGACTGATTCGAGTGTTGAAAGTCGACCAAAAAGAACCAAAGTTTTTTCACACAATTCAAATTACTTTGGGAACTACGTTAAAGCGAATTTGGTAGAAAATCGGTGTACAAGGAAAAGGTTAAGAAAGTTTGTACGAGAAATAGGCCAACTTGAAAATCTGTACAATGAAAAACTGGCCATTAAACCGGTTAAATTAAAGTACCTCCTTCATTTAAAACAGCTTTTGACCAATCCAGGGGCACAAAGATTCTACGACTCATTGTTTCCTGCCCTTGCTGAAGAAGAAGCAGGCATCGAGTTTGTTGATGACCTACCAATTGATAAACCTCCTCAGTAGCTATCTGGTAAAAACGATCATGGTCCATATTTATTTTTAGATTCTAAATAATTTGATTAGGTTCAATGTACTAAATGTATTTTTTAATTTCCTCCTCCATTTTTAAGCTCTTTATTCGACTTCAAATTTAGAAAATACAATGCTGAAAATTTTTATTTTCGTGACTGTGATCGCTCTTTCCCGTGACCTTTCAATTACTACTAGAATCTATTAAATAAAGGAATAAATGTTTCTTAGATCTTTTGATATGTTTATGTTTCTTAATTGTCCTGATTTTAGGTGTCTTCTGATTCAATATTAGTGTAATTATACACTTTCACGGTCACCTGGTTTTTTGGCTCTAGAAAATCGAAAAAATGGATGGATTTTAATGATATTGGTCTCAAAATGATCCATTTTACGGCGGATTTATAAAAAAAATTAGTAGAAATAGCTGGAATGAAAATTTCTCATAGTTTTACTGTTTTAAATCGTAAAAAAAAAACGGTTTTGCAAAATAATCCTTTACAAAAAATTATGGTAATTATACACTTTCGCGGTCACCTGGTTTTTTGGTTAGGTTAGGTTAGGTTAGGTTAGATTGGCTCTAGAAAATCAAAAAATGGATGGATTTTAATGATCTTGGTCTCAAAATGTTCAATTTTACGGCGGATTTATAAAAAAAATTCGAAAATTAAAAAAAATAAATATTTTTTACAGTTTCATGACTTTAAATGCAAAAAAATGACTTTCTACATAAAATCCTTCGTAACTGTTTCTGACGTCGTGGAATCAAGTTCGTATATTTTTTTTTCGCAATTTACATAAAAAAATTAATATTTTGAAAAAAAAAGTTTTTCTACTATTTAAGGTTTAAAACTATTAAAAACCGCAAATTCAGCCACTACCCCCGTGTTTTTCATAAATTCGTCGTAAAATGGAACATTTTGAGACCAAAATTATAAAATATATCGATTTTTCGATTTTTAATGGTCCAAAAACTATTAACATTGAAGAATATAGTACGAAACTATTCACGAAAATTGATTGTTTTTCATCGATTTCATTTTAAGCTATAAAAACTGAAAAAATCATTCTTTTTGGATTTTTTTTATTGTTTATTAATTTATGTAGAATACAAAAAAAATATAAGAACTTTATCTGATAATAAGATAATTTTTTGTAAAGGATTATTTTGCAAAACCGTTTTTTTACGATTTAAAACAGTAAAACTATGAGAAATTCCCATTCCAGCTATTTCTACTAATTTTTTTTATAAATCCGCCGTAAAATGGAACATTTTGAGACCAATATCATTAAAATCCATCCATTTTTCGATTTTCTAGAGCCAAAAAACCAGGTGACCGTAAAAGTGTATAATTACCAATATTAGACAGATAAAAATTTGACGTGGCATTTTTATCAATCTTTTCCTTTATTATATTTTTTATTGCTTTCCACGCCATTACCACCTTTGTTCCTCCAATATACCTATCAATCTATACACATTTCTTTTCCGTATTCCATTTTCACTTTTTATGACTTTTTATTCACTTCTCTGTTCCTGTACAAATACATCTTTCTGTTTTCTGTGAATTAATATATATAATATATACTTTCTTCTTATTTTGAACCAGCTCGTTTATTGTTTTTGTATACCGGATTTTTTGTATTCTGTATTTCTTGGTATCCTAATTTTTTCTTCAACCGCTTCCTGCCGCAAGTATTCCTTTATCTGTCCGCTCAACTGCATGTTGTGTTTTCATATTCTGTAATTTATTAGCCAGTGTTAGTTCATAAAGGAATTGGTTTGATTCTTGTTTCAAGATGTCTAGATAATATTTACTTTCATTTACTTTACTTTGTCTCACATTCTAATCCACGATACACTCCTACATCAGTTATGTTCAATTGTGAGTACTGCTTCGGTTTTCGTAGTCTATAACTGACCTCAAATTCCTGACCTCCTACGTAAACTTATGGATATCTCATTGTGGAAAAAATTAATGCACGAAAAATGAAATAAAAATCAAAGGTTTCTGTATATCAGGTACATTTGAAATTTCCACTTTACATTAAGCGCTTAGAATCTTTGATCAAAATCTTCTGAGTTACTAATCTATCTAATCAGGGGTCACAGTTTTCGAAAAACCCTATAGATAGAGATAAATCAATATAGTGTGAATTGTGATGGGAACTCCGAAATACCAATTTCAGATAGAATGGAACAAGTTATAAAAAATATTACTCAATAACAACAACGTGGTTGAAATATTGAAATGAAAGGACAAGGATTTTTTGAATACTGTGGGGATTCAAGGCTCAATGCCAAATGAATTGCAAAATACCCTTATTTACCTTATATTGTATATTATCAAACGATTTCACTTTTGAGTACCACTTACAAAGTAATCTCAAGGATTATATCGAATACATAACAACCCTACGCTCAAAAACAATAGACGACTACCAGAGTGACTAATAGCTGGGAGTAGGGATTTTTAAAGTCAGAAATGAATATTTTTTGTTTTGGAAAGAGATATCAAACTTCATAAATTTCATGCAAGCATTTAAATAGAGAAAAGTTGCATTAAATTTTAAATAATAATTACCTGGGAAATAATGATACTTATTAAAATGATCGGGATCAAGATGTATCAAAGATCAAATTCATTCTAATCGAAATTTTTGCATTCACTGATGATATGGAAAAACAGAAAAGTGTCAAAATGAAAGCTGTATAAATTTAATTGACCAGAATAAAACTAATTGTAATGCAGCGGTTTTGATAGATATATCAATGGAATGAAAAATAGATTGAGTTGAAACTATAATTACATAAAAAGAATTAGACCAATTGCTACTCAAGCAGCGTAAGCCTAAACCAATACTCACAATCAAAATAAAACTTTATAAAAACTGAAACAGTAGCTTGAACATTTGGAGCAAACGAATGAAGAACGTGCAACAAAAAAAATCTATAGAGGAAGAGAAGAAAGAATTGTTATAAAGGAATACAAAGTCCTCCCTAATCTGTAAAGATAAGAAAGTTAGAATTTGACATTACATGAAACAACAATAGCAAAAATTATTCATAATTTGATTAAAACCACAAGAATACACGTGTGAAGATCTGTGAGGTAATTAAAGAATGAGATGAACATGAAATCAGCAATGCGATCTGTTCGAATTAACAATTCTTTCATAAAAAATCATAGTATTCCAAATCCTGTCTTGTAGAAATGGTATGAACACGATATACTCAATCAATCTATTAATGCAGCTCCTACTTTCATATAAGAACATCCAAGAAGATAAATAGTTGATACAGATGATGAAAATGAAGATGGTGTGATGATAGATTAATGAAAGGAAAAATAGATTGAGTTGAAACTATAATTACATAAAAAGAATTAGACCAATTGCTTCTCAAGCAGCGTAATCCTAAACCAATACTCACAATAAAAAAAAATTCTAATTATAAGAAAAATATATAGGCCAAAGAAATTTGAAGATATCAAGAGAATTGGAAGTAATTTATAATTAAATAAACTTAAAAAAGAAAAACTTTATAAAAACTAAAACAGTAGCTTGAACATTTGGAGCAAACGAATGAAGAACGTGCAACAAAAAAAATCTATAGAGGAAGAGAAGAAAGAATTGTTATAAAGGAATACAAAGTCCTCCCAAATCTGTAAAGATAAGAAAGTTAGAATTTGACATTACATGAAACAACAATAGCAAAAATTATTCATAATTTGATTAAAACCACAAGAATACACGTGTGAAGATCTGTGAGGTAATTGAATCTGTTCGAATTAACAATTCTTTCATAAAAAATCCTAGTATTCCAAAAAATCCTGTCTTGTAGAAATGGTATGAGCACGATATACTCAATCAATCTATTAATACAGCTCCTATTTTCATATAAGAACATCCAAGAAGATAAATAGTTGATACAGATGATGAAAATGAAGATGGTGTGATGATAGATTAATGGAAGATATTATGAAACTAAGGTGCTGAAAAAATTATCCCAAAAACTGGGTTTTGATATTTATATGAAGAATTCATATGTTTATGTTATAAAAAGTACTAATTTCATGCTGAAGATGATGAATATCTTATAATCTCCTAAACCACAACAAACTTACTCTACTATAGCTCAAATTGCGGTAGTGAAATAAGCGTCACTTTTGGTGAATGGACAACTAAATGAATACCAAAGAAATAATTTGAAATGGATTTATAACAATAATCTAAATGGAATGTTGGTAGATGAAATGGGTTTGGGAAAAACTTGAAATACTTCTGGATTATTGATATAGTTGTTGGAAAAGGGAAATTTGAGTGGTCCCTTTTTGATCATAGTACCTTCGTCGTAAATAGAAATTAGTTAAAAGTTATATTCCTTTGTAAACATTGTTATCAATTATTAGTAATTTCTATTTAGAGCTTTTGCGAATGCATAGGTAGGACATTCCATAAGAGACTTTTTTAGGATTGAATTCGAAGAATGGGATCATACTTCGTTGTATCTTTCGGATTTCCGAGGTACGAGAAAAATTGAGGCAATTTAAAGCGACTAAAATAAACGTTCTACAGGATGGACTAGAAAGTTTTGCTAATTTAAAATAATAATAATAAAAAAACTAACTAATCCACATACACAATTTTTTAATTTATTTCCACTTTCGGCGAATGCAGAAGCTTTTGATGTTTTGCACGTAGGTTCTCTGCAGCCCAATAAAGGCAATTCTGCTCCATCTTATTCCAACAAAAGCTCGTCTTGAAATTAAATAATTCTGTTCTTTCTACAAAATGCGATGCGAAGATGTTCTGTATACCAAAAGTTCGGCTGATCCCTTGCAAGTCGATAGACCAGGAGTACGTTGAACTGAAGCTCTAATTTGTTGAATTGTATCTTCAATTCTTGTTGATCTTGAGCGTCACCTAGGCTTCTGATTTAGAGTCGAATCAGTAGCTTCGGACTTTCTGACCCACGATCGAATCACACTTTCCCTCGGATACTGATTTATGTCATGTAATCCAAACTCACGTCGAAACAAACGCCGAACAATAGCGCACGAATCGCCATTTTTGTAATAATATTTAATGCAGAATGCACGTTGTGACAGTGGGCTGGAAAGGAAGAACCGGTTCCAAAGAAGGCAAAGACCGTTATATCTGCAGGCAAGGTCATAGCGTCGGTTTTTTGGGATACGCGTGGGATAATTTTCATTGACTATCTTGAAAAAGGAAAAACTATCAGCGGCGAGTATAATACGAACTTATTACAAAGTTTGAGCTAAGAAATCAAGCGCACACGGTCGCATTTGGCTAAGAAGAAAGTGTTATTTCATCAAGACAATGCACCAGCTCTCACTGTAGTTATTGTAATGGCCAAAATCCATTAATTAAAGTTTGAATTGCTACCTCATGTACCATATTCGCCAGATCCAATCCCTTCTGATTATTTTCTGTTACAAGACTTCAAAAAATGGGTCAGTGGTCAAAGATTTGCCTACAATGAAGAGGTGATGACTGCAGTTAATGCCTATTTTGAGGAGCTTGATGATTCTCATTATAAAAGTTATTGAACTTATTGAACATCGCTAGGAAAAGTGTATGGAGATAGAAGGAGATTACGTTGAAAAATAAGTATACTTTTTTCCAATGTTTTTGTGTTTTCTTTGTTGAACCAAGTGCTTCTGAGACAATCCTCGTAGTTACTGATGGGTTCTAGAAAGATTCCAAATTTCCATGGTTCCTATTATGGTACTCCTACTTCAAACTTGTTGAATTGATAAACTTTCACCTACTCAACTTACTGTTTCTGCTACATTGCGGATATTTATATTTTTTTGGTGACACCAATTCGTCTGACGAACAAACCAATCAATAAATGTTTCATACGTGATATGTTGAAAAGCGAATATCAATATCGTTTTTTTATAAGGTTATTTGAATCAATACCATACACAAGGAATGATTTCGAAGCAAACACAAATTGTCTCTAAAATATTACTAATTGTTTCCCGAAATAGAGTTTAGATAATATACATACCTCCAAAAGTCTTGGCCCCCTTGTTTATTTGTCACATATTTATTTCAATTTCAGCATTTTTTGTTTACAAATACCTTCTTATCAGACAAATAAAAGCAATTAGGAAGCAAAAACTTGTTTTAGTATGAAAATATTCAGAATTTTGTACAAGAAGTTAGTTTTGAATTGTAGTGTGTATAGAAAATATTTCTTGAAGTTTGTCTAAGATGCCAGAAAATCCGATTTCTCAATTTGGTCGAGCAAGAATTGTAGCCCTACACCAAGAGGGTTTCTCAAATCATGAGATTGCTAGGCGTTTAAATATGCCGCGAACTTCGATAAGGCGGGTGTCTGGTCGACCTAGAGTGACTTCAGAGAGGGAAGATCAGTATATGGCTAATTTCACTCAAAGAAACCGAAGAATAACGGTAACAGCCCTTCGAAGTCATTTTTTCCATACCTACCGAAGAGTAATTTGGAGAAGTACCATAAGAAGGAGGTTACATTCTTTAAATCTCAGGGCAAGAAGGCCTTCAAGGGTACCTAGACCTCTACCTCGACATAGAGCTGAACGTCGCCAATGGGCCGAAGAGCGTCGGAATTGGCTTTTACCCCAATGGCGCAACGTCTTATTTTCTGGCGAATCACGATTTGGCCTACAGAGTGATAGTCGTCGGGAAAGAATTTGGAGAGGCCCAGGTAGACGAGAGCGACTAATTTTCGCAAGAGGCGTTATCCCTTATCAAGGTGGATCAGTTATGTGTTGGGGGGGTATAATGTATGGTCGCCGCACTCCACTTATTCTTATTGAGCGAACAATGACCGGTGCCATATACGCTCAAAACATTATCCAAGCAATTGTGCAACCTTTGCGCAACGAATATGGAGCAAATTTCAATTTTCAAGATGATAATGCCAGAGCACATCGCGTACCAAGGGTACAGAATATGCTACAAGAGGGAAATATCCAAAGATTAACCTGGCCAGCAAACTCGCCAGTCATGAATCCCATCGAACATGTATGGAATTATCTTGGCAGAGCAATATCAAATAGAGAAAACCCCCCTTTAACTCTCCGGGACCTAACTGCAGCTGTTCAAGAAGAGTGGAACAATATGCCCAATAATGTTATTGATGAGTTAATTCGTAGCATGCCAAGACGCGTTGGAGAATTAATTACAAGAAGAGGTGGAAACACAAGTTAATAAGTTATGTTATTTCCAGTATTCACATTTTTTTCTTAAAAAAAGATTTTATTTTGTTTTTTTTTCGGATTTATTTTACAAAATTCTGCTTATTTATACACGAATACAAGTTTTTGCTTTGTTATTCGTTTTTATTTGTATGATAAGATAAATAAGTATTTTCAAGGGGGGCTAAGACTTTTGGATACGTGGTGTAATTCAGATTATACATTGTTTCTGGCAGCTATACTATAAACATTTCCCTGATACCTAGTCTTATTGGAACACTCGGTACATCCCTAGATATTATTGATTTCTCGTATTTTAATGTTTGTAGTTCTGATATGTCTTGTTTGTTCATTGTATTGTGTTTAGCCGGACTGGAACACATCGCATTCAACTTAACTTCCGCCATGTTTTACAATTTAATTCGTCGGTAAAGAAAAACTTTGATTTTAATCGAAAAGAACTATATACTCCGCAATAATAAAGTTTCGAGCGATGTCAGCTTTGCCAACACAGAAAAAACAAACCGAGTGGATAGGATACGCTTAGATAAATAACAAAAGATTTACTGAGACGTCCGACCAAACGAGTGGATCGGTTTTGTGAAATTTTATAGACTGGGTTGCGGTATCTACAACACTATAGTATTTTGCAAATTGTCCGTTTCAGAAGTGGGTTTTTCAGGAAGTAAATAAAAATGGAGTTGTGTCAATTTCAAATTGACCTCGAAATAAATTGTGTCGAATAAGAATCCGTTCGGGATATTGGTTTTATCATGAACATATATTATACAAAATGGACATATTACTTGGCATTTTTTCAAAAATATTTGAAGTTCAATATGATGATCTATTTTTTTCTGTGACATGTTCTCTTCCTCTTCTATTCCACATTATCAAAATCATTTGGAGTCCATTTTAAAATGACCGCCGTGGGGGAACAAATGCTTTTACCGAAAGTTTCTGTGTTGCTTTGGAAGTTATTGTTAAGAATTACTACCTACAGAAATGCGAGATTTCTTTCCGAAAATGAGGTTTCGTTGGATTTCTCAGCATTAAATATAGTCTGAAAAGCAAGTATATTGGGAACCTGATGAAAATTAGCAAAATTCTGGCTAAAGAAAAAGGATGCACTCCACTTACAACTTTGAAGGTACTTAGTAATGTTTGATAAACTTGAATACAACAGTGGAAATTAATCTCGAAACAAAAACCACGTGTTTTAAATTTTGTGAATTGCTTGAAAGCTTATTAGCTAACAAGAAATTGCAAAAATACTTTCAGTGTATGAAATAGATTTATAAAGTATCTATGGAGTCATCTTCTCGTCATAACAAAAAAAAACAATGCAAAACAATCGAAATACAGAAAAACTAACACGGATTCATACTAGAAAATTGTTTGTTTACCCCACGACCGTCATTTTGACATAGATGAGCTACATTCTTAGGTTGCCTAATGTAGTTTGTCATAACCAATTCCATAGTCTAATTCCTCTTGATGTTTTCCAATATGGATACATATTTGAAACATGTTGTACGTTATTTCGTAATTCGTAAAAAGACCAGCCTTTGGAATATTATTTCTACTGGAATTGGAAGACATTTGTACTGGAAGACATCCGCCGTTTCTACTTTATGCGTCTGTAGCTGTATAATATTTTGTTAATTTTTTCTCATTTCTACGTTTAGGTTTAGCATAAATAACTGAAATTATAGATTCTAATAATTCATTTCATACATTATTTGTATTTTGAGCTATGAGTTGATAGTTCGCATAATGATTATAGAACAAAAAATGTTTTTCTACGACCGTGCGCTTTAACCCACTTTCCCGCACACATTTTAGTTTTGAAAGTGTCACTAGTGCGGGAAAGTAAAATTATGCAAATTTTGACATTATTAGATAGTTTTTTACTTCTGAGATTATAACTATTGTTACTAAAGGTAAATAAATATTTACGAAATAGTCCATCAAATAAAATTTAAACCTTTTCTAGCTTTTTGTAGCATTTTTAATTTTTTGAAAATATAAAATAATACAGATATTTTTTATATAACCATGTAATTATTACTAAAACGTCAAAGTTGTTCAAAACGTCTTGGAAGTGACCGAATAAGTGCAATCTTCTAAATTAAACCACATTAAACCGAATCCTATACAATAATATTAATGGATTCATCCGACGAAGAACTTCCCGAAGCCATTTTGAAGGCTGCAAATGAAACTAATTCCGAGCTGTTACCTGCCAAATGACTTAAAACCGTTGCCGTCATCGTCATCTTTATGCGACCTGCAACCGATGCCATCCACATCGACGTCATCTACCTTCCAGTTGAAACCAAATAACTCCACTGGGCCGGCAATTCTTACTAGTCTACAGAATGCAACAAACTGTATTTTCAATATTAATATTTATAATAATTAGTAGTTTTTAGTTAAAGTTTTGTATATTAAATGGGTTGGTATACTTTTTTGTATATACGGTCGTAGAAAAAATAATGTTCCTAACTCATGCGTAAAGTGTCTTTCCCGCGTCGTTCGGGACAACTGCAGTCGCGTGCGGGAAAGTATCACTTTCCGCACTTGTTAGGAAAATAACTATTTTAGTGTAAATAGTAAAACCTCTTTGATAAATTGTAATTCTATGGTTTTCTGTTTTGTCTATATCCACTGAGCATAAAGGATATTCGTGAAAATGTTCATGAAAAAAATTAACGAATGAAGTTTTAAAATGTATCCTTATATGTATATTGTTGTAAATATAACAAACTAACATACACATATTATACCATAAATATTTTCAAATCTTTCTCAACAGATAAGTGAAGAGTTTCAATTAGTTTCTGGAATTTTAGGGCATATGCAGACTAGTCATAGAATGAAAATAACAATATTTGAAATATTTCGTGAGAATTTCGACCCGAATCGTACACGTAATTATTCTAAACCATAACGATTTGAAATTGCTTCCATGACATCAACTATCAGGTTTCTGAGGCTTAAATATCAGACTTTAAAAATTTTGTGAGTCTTGATATTTTATCTAGTTTGCGAATTCATTCATTAAAATAATTTTCTTGATAGAAATCACATACCGGATCTAATAAGAGCTAATTTTGAAACATACAGGGTATTTCTAAATGCATGCGACAAAATTCAGGAGATGATTATTTCAGAGATATCACCCTTAAAAGGCGATGACTAAAATTGAGTTATTATTTTTTTTTTCTAGCATGTTAGGGAAGCTAGAAACTTGAAATTCTGTGATTTTCGTACGCTCGTAAAGGACTTACCGTGGATATTTTTTCAATATTCCTATTACATTATACGGGGGTAAAATTAGCAGCCCTCACTTTATTTTGTATCAAAACTTTTATGAAATAAAATTATAACTTAAAATCCTTGTTCTATTCAAAAATATTTATTATAACGAGTGATTTTTTTGTTGGTATTTTTTGGGCAACAATGTTTTTGACAAATCACGCGTGAATCGTGTTTTGTGTCATTGTCAAACTTGTTTAGTTTAGTCTATAATTTAATCATAAATCGACTTACGAACGAACAACGCTTGCAAATTATTAAACTTTACTATCAAAATTCATGTTCGGTTAAAAAAGTGCATCGCGCACTTCTTCAATTTATGGGCAGTTCGGTCGGCCTACTGAGAGAACTATTCGGAAGCTTGTGACTAAATTTCGAACCCAGTTTACATTATTGGACATTAAACCACTAACTCGTAAAATTTTGCGGAAAGATTTGGTTGTAAGACTTTATAAGATACGACTTGTGCAAGAATTGAAGCCACAAGATTTCCCGCAAAGTCTAAAATTTGGTGAATGGGCGCTGGCAAAGCTGGAGGGAATCCATTTTTTATCGAAAAATTGTGTTCAGCGACGAAGCTCTTTTCTAGTTGAATGGATACGTCAAAAATCAAAATTGTCGCATCTGGAGTGAAGACCAGCCAGAAGCATTGCAAGAGCAACCAATGCATCTCGAAAAAGTCACTGTTTGGTGTGGATTATGGGCCGGTGACATAATCGGGCCGTATTTCTTGAAAAGCGACGATGACCAGAACGTTATTGTGAATGGCGAGCGCTACCGTGTGATGATTGACGATTTTTTTGCCCAAAATGGAAGAATTGGATACGCCTGATATATGGTTTCAACAAGACGGTGCCACATGCCACACGGGACGTGAAGCAATGGCCAAATTGGGAGCCGCCTTCGGTGAACAGTTTATCTCACGTTTAGGGCCCGTCAATTGGCCGCCTAGATTGTGTGATTTAACGCCTTTGGACTATTTCTTGTGGGATCATGCCGAGGCTAATGTCTACAGGGATAAACCAGCAACGATTGATGCACTGGAAGCCACTATTGAAGCATTTATTCCTGAAATACGGGCTGGCATGTTCGAGAGAGTGTGCCAAAATTGCGCATAGGCTATCTAAAGCGGAGCCGCGGCCATCATCAAATTATACTGGTCGTTCTATAAAAATCAAATCCTATACCTCTCAAAAAATCACTGATTACTTATAAATGTAATACGATTCATAATAAATGCTTAAAAATTGGGGTTCCTAATTCTACACCCGTATAATATAACAGAATATTGAAAAAATATCCTTGGTTAGTCCTTTGAGACCGTACGAAGATTACAAGATTTGAAGTTTCTAGCATAACTGAAATTTTAGAAAAAAAAAACAAAAACTCTATTTTAGTCACTACCTTTTAAGGGTGCTACCTCGGAAAGAGGTGGGACAAGGAAATTTTCGTTATAAAGACCCATCTTAATTTCTTATTAGCAATCAACTCCTGAATATTGTCTCATGAATTTAGAAACACCCTGTATATAGGTATTATATTCCATTTTATCGCAAAACAAACCAATTTCGAAGGATAAAAAAATATTTATATAATGAAATAATTATTTTTCCTGCTAAATTGTCTCTTCTGATTGGAAAATCAAGACAACAAGCAACTAAAAACATATAAAAGGGTCTAATGAATAAAAAACCAAAAAATAACTGTATTAAATGATCATTTTTGTTTTCAATAAATCTATTTTATTATTTTTATTATTATTACTAACTTTAATAAGAGGAAAGCAATGATACATCTTACCGCACATGCACACATCTATTCAATAGGCTAGTTGACAAAATTTGGAAATTAGTTTGAAACTATAGCTTAGCATCTATTTCACCCCAAAAATATATTATTTCAAGAAAAATAGATTTTTTACGTTAGTATTTTGAGTTTCTAGAAATGAACTTGAAATTGACCGCGAAAAATGCCAAGACTGTCATGGCGTCTTGAATGACGTCACACCTCGCGAAACAGTTGTGTTTGTTTATTACATATACTGTATAATGCCCCAATGTGAAAATACGGCGATAAAAACGCAAGACAAATTATTCATACACGTTCCAAACAATAAAGAAATACGAAGAAAGTGGTTACAAATGGCAAGGAGGCAAGATGCTAATTCCACAAATTATTTCTGTACGAGGGGGTACCCAAAAGTTATCGCCAGTTCAGTGCCGCGCGGGCCGTTGACCTGCCACGTTCTGTTTGTCACTAGTGACCGTTTTTGCTGTTTCACTGCTGCTTCGTTTTTTATGATGGCAAATTTAAGTGAACAACGTGCCGCTGTGAAATCTTGTTTTCTACGTATGTGTATGAGTGGTTTTCTCGATTTAAAAATGGCGACATGTCGATTGATGACAAACCTCGCTCTGGACGTCCATCAATTGCCCGAATCGATGAAAAAGTTGAAAGAATTCGAGAGCTTGTGTCTTGGAACTCGGTTAAGCAAACAGGTGACTGGTTCTTCCACCATGACAACGCACCTGCACACTCAGCCATCACTGTTAGCCAATTTTTGGTCAAAAATAACATGATTCCACTGCCCCACGCACCTTACTCGCCCGACCTGGCTCCGTACGATTTTTTCTTGTTTCCACGCATGAAAAGGGGCACGAAAGGACGGCGATTTGAAAACATTGAAGACAACAAGATAAGAACGAGAGAGCAGTAATCTCTAAAGATGAGTTCAAACAATATTTCGAACAGTGGAAGCACCAATGGGACAAATGTATTACTTGTAATGGAGAGTAGTTTGAAGGGGATAAGGTTGTTTTGTAAATATATAGCATTTAAAAAATAATTCCGGTTATTTCTGGGTACCTCCTCGTATCGTATCTACCATAATATATCACACATAACATATAAAAAGTGACTTAAGTTAAAGTTATTGAAACTTTGTATTCGCTAACCTCAAAATCAGTTAAGTATTTTCATTCCACGGTGGGCAAATGCGATTCTCTGACTGGTAACTGCTAATTAAATAAAACTTTGTTTGTTCTTCACATAATACTTAACGATAAGTTTTAACACTGCGGATTTCCGATGAACAAAAGTAGGTGTTCATTGCAAAAAATTTGTCAAGCATAACGGCGACAATTTTGGGCAAATTACTGCAGTTTGCTTTGTTAATTTGCCATGGCAAATTTTAACTGTCTTTCAAGATTAAACTAAAAACGAACTTTATTAATTTAAAAATAATTGGTCTCTTTATAGGAAAATAACAGATACAACATAGCGTTTCTGATTGGTGGTTAATGTCACGTGAATAAACGCCTCATTTTGTCGATTTTATTTTCGAAAAATATTATTAATCTCTTTATTATTATTTTTGTAGAAAAGTTGTTTTTTTATTTACCAATTATCATGGTTAATCATTCAAAACTCAAAGCCATCCGATTTATTCTTAGTGGAAACAAGTCTATTATGCGACATTTGTTTCTTCCGCCAAAATTATAATTGCTGTCAAGTATTGTACTTATTAATCTTAAAACTTCAATGTCTAAGGCACTGTTAGTTTGCTGTACGTCATCTTGATCTGATAAACCGTTTATGTATCGACAAAATACGTCGGAAAACATATGAATGCTTTCAAAGTTAAAGTGGAATGGCTGTGAATATAGCCACCTGTGTGTACCGTGCACACAACTAAGGTATCTGGAATAGGCAAAAGAAAATGGTCTTTGCTTTGATCCTAAAACGGTCGCGTCTGGTCCGTAAACAATAAATATTACTCAATATAAATTGAACAAATAAAAAGAATCTGAAGTAGGAAATTTATAAAGACATTCCAATGTCGAACTTCTTGACTTTAAAAACATTTCAATAGTTAAATAAACATGGAAGCAAATGAGTTGTGGACAAAATCGAAATCGGTTACAACTTTCAGATTATACATATTTTAGAATGTTTATAATTAATCAGGATCAAAGTTTTGAAAACCGAAATCACAACAAAACACATTTTTTTCTCCGTAACCAATTTTTTCATACCGTTCACTTATACAGGGTGAGCCAGGGGAAACTTTACTTAGTTTTACTATGCGTGAACTCCTCTTCTTTATTTATTTACAAAGTGATTTGTGAAATTGATCATAAATTTCAATTCAATAGTGCTTACACAGCTCAATTGATTTTTTAGATTGCAGTTAAATCATGATGCAGTATCACATAATAAGGTATTAATTTAAACAAAAATTTCAAGTATTTCAAGTATTTCAACTAAAAGCGAAAATTCTATCGAATTATATTGATGACAAACAACAAAAAACAGGGGATCTTGAAGATTATCCCTTCCGATCCACCTGTTGCCATAAACTTTATTTAGATGTTATCTCACTGCCAGTAAAAAGTAGAGGATGGCCTAGCATGCCGAAAATACATCTCCCGATGTTACCAAAATCCAAATTCGGCAAAATATTTCCTAGAAACTGGAAAAAAACCTATCTTCTTTAAGGACCTCAAAAAAAGTGAGGACTTACTAATTGGTCATTCATGACACACAATTTAGAAAACCTCAACTGGGAACGACATTCTCGAATAGCATGGGGATGTTCTTTTGCCCACAAATGTGAATTACGGGACTTATTTATCCCGTCTCTTGTAAATTGCGATTAATTTGTAAATAGTGTCCTGTACAGCGTTCTCCGATGATTGTTAATCCATCTACAAAATTCCAATCTATGTATTGCATATCTAGCACAACAACATTACCAACCCACGGGTGGGCACACGACATGTTTCACTTGGGGACCGCTTGTGCACCGGTGGGCATCATTTCAATACAATTTTTGAACAGCAGTCGATTCGCCGGTCTCTCGAAGACATACAGTATATAGCGGACGTGGTAATTTTTTAAATTCAAACAAAATTGATCGGTTTATACAATTTTCAAAGTAAAATGAAAAACATAACTTTCAATATATATTTATTCAATATTTATAATACAACTTACTAAATATCATTATGGTTTTTTTGAAAACAGTCGATACGAATTGGTATTTTGCATTTTTCGCAAATTGTGTTAACTTTTTTGGCATTCTTGTGAGTATGTGCAGATACTTTTGAAATTAACATTTGCTTGTAGCAAAGATAGCATCGATCTCTTGTTTGCCTTTTCTGCCCTTTAACTTCTTTCAAGATGTCTACAGTGACGTTGAGGGAGTTGGAATTGTTGGCGATGAGTCTATAATTGTCATTGCAGGGACAAGAAGTTCTTTGAATTTGGTAAATTGCATCTTTTACCACAAATTTTTTATACAAATAATGAGCATTCACTACAATTGTAACAATAATACCAGTCGTTTATACCATTTTATAGTTCTTCGTAAATATGGTGTATACGCGGCCTTTTGTTCCGATAAATCTATAAATGCCTTATCTTTTGTTGTAATCGATCACGATGGCTAATTTACGGATTTCTTCGACCTTAATATTTAAGTTTATCATAGAGTCATCGAGCTTTGTGGTTGGTGTATTATTCCTGATTCGTTATCTTCACGAAACATGAATGATGGAGATAAATATGAACGGGATTTTCTCAAAAAATTGTGTAGATAACAACAAGTCAAAACAATTTTCCTTACTTTTATAGGATCAAAAGGAAATGCTCTCTGAAATACTCCAAAACGAGTAGCTAGTATACCGAGAACACCTTCAACCCTCCTTCTAGCTCGCGCTATTCGATAATAGCATATTATTTTCTCTTTTGTTAATCCAGTTTGGCTATATAGTTTCATTAAATTTTGAGACATTGAAAAAGCATCATCTCCAACAAAAAAGTATGGCAGTTTTCGGGAACGTCCAGGCAACAGTGCAGGTGGTGGGATATTTAAAGCATTATTTTGTAATTGCAGTCCAAATTTTGTATTCTGTAGGACACCTCCATCTGAGACACGACTATTAGTGTCCCAACATAAATATACTTTTTTTGTAGTAATAATAGTATGATTTAGAACCAGAAGGTTTCTTTATTTCCACGTGTTTGCCATCTATAGCACCGATTACATGAGGGTATTCCACTGGCTCTCAAAATCCTTGGTAACTTGTTCCCTTTATCAGCTATTTACGGTAATTGAAATTGAAATAAAAACAAATTATTTATCTTTTTTAGGAGGATACTACAACTGTTGAAGTGGATAAAACATCATCTACATCTTATGCAGTTCCGAAGACTAAACACAAGAATTTAAAGAGAAAACTTGATGATAAACTTTTGCAATTGGCAGCTAACCGTCTTAACCTTTTCACTGCTTTATGATGGAGAGCTTACTATGCCCTGTGCGCTGGCCTCTCCCACTTTTTTTGCTGTTAGGTTAGGTTTTCATTCAAACAATCATTGTTACTACTGATATTTCGCATTTATTGGAAACAATTTCATTTAGTGTCAATTTGATTGAAAACTATTATGAATCAAATTAATTATAAAAGTTCGAAAATTTCATGAAACAAAATGTCATATAACCAATTGCGACTTTTAGTGAGGATTTCTATAATTATTGAAGTGCTGACTTAAGAAACTTTATGGGTCTATTACTCGGTAGACTTTAGACATCACGGAACTTCTAGATCTACTAACCAGATGAATATCAAACCTGGGATTTGTCTTGTTCTGCAGATTTAAAGAAAATGAACCAATGCAAAAAATCTTTGCTATTGCTGCCATTATCATGGGAGGACCATTAGGAATTTTACACCGTAATTCGGTAAAAATAAATACTCCAACAGTTACGATAACTCCAACTCGGACCCACGCCAACTCCAATAGATTACAGCAGCACACCATCGCCTCGGTATTTTATAAACTATTCTCAAGAGCAAAATTCTGAATTTCCAACTGAGCAGCTGCCAAATAACCAGCAGAACATGTACTTCCAGCAAGATAATCATCAGAACAGTACCTGCTTCATTCTAATGAACCAATCTCGAAGGTTTTTCTACCCAGGCCGCGCCTGCCTTCCATCTTCCCTTCCATGATCAGCTGTGACAAGACATATTTTTGATTTCTAAAAATGTGGTCAAAGTAGGAAGCTTTCCTTTTCTTTACAATGGTTAATAGTTCTCGTTCTCTGTTCATTAGTCTTAGCACCTTGTCGTTGGTCACCCGATCCGTCCATGGTATTTTAAGCATCCGTCTAAAGAGTCACATCTCAACATATACAGTTTAATAAATAAATAAGAAGATTATAGTATTTATTTACCTCGATTAATTCCTTCAAAACATGTATTATTCCATCACAGGTTTCCATAATTATTAAAGAAAGACTTTGTGGTGAAAAAGCACTATGATTCTTGAGATCTTCCAGAGTATTTCCAGTCGTTAGATAGTTCGGTCGCACAAAATTTTTTAGCTTGCTTCCTCGGATATCATCAAATCTTTTAAAATATTGTGGTGACTGTATTTCTGCCTTTTCTTTTACCAATCTTTCGACCACCGACGTGTTCGTTACGTTGACGTTTAGCCACAATCAACACAACTAAAGCAGCAGCTAAATCTTATTCCGGACATGTTATTTTACACCCAGTGTACACGGAATCAACACTATTCTTCGACTAAACATTGCGCAGCAGTTCGTTTATTGTGCACTTTATTATATATATTTTATTAATTGATCGTTTGGATTGTAAGCGCCTTTCAATCTTATTGTACAAAAAATATATCATACAATGTTATTGTAGGGTCTAGCGTTAGCCAAATTGTTCATTTTTATTATCCAATATAAAATTGTGTCGTTTTGTCCATAAAATTGTAAAATTTTCTTATGACAATAAAGCTTATCTCTCTCTATCTCTATATTTGATAAAAGTATGTAAAGTTCTTCATGGGTCATCCTGTATATGTAATTATATTGTTTCTAAAATCCTGTAGTTCAAATTGTGATTTTTATGCGGTCAAACTGACGGGTAGACAAACAGAATCTCTGCATACGTTAGAAACTTGTTACGAAATCAGATAAACATGTGTGAAAAATGAATAAACATGCGATTTACTATTAGAAACTCAGCTAAGGAAGAGACTTGAGTTTCCTTTGTCATAACAGTCGCGTCGCACGTCGCTTCTTATTAGCGAATGTTCACCCACTTAATCATCCGATTTAGTGCCATGAGACTTCTGGTCGAGTAACAAAAATGTGGTTAAAGAATACAACAAGAAATCCATTTATTCATATTCATATATATTCATAGAAAATACAACTAAAAGTGATTTAACTTGATCTCGTGTTTATTATCATTTAAACAATCGTATTTACCATAATATGTCGTGTAAATAATATCATATGTATGCTTCATTAGTATTCTTCCACACAAACGACGTTTAAATTATTCAAATGCCCTAAAAACCGTCCCTCCGTTTTTTCGCAATCCTTCATTTTGTTAATACGTCCCGAAACTCTCATTTTAAACCCTCCACAAACCATCTTTTATTAATATTTCACGAAAACAAAAATTCTACGGCCATAGAGACCGACCTTTCTGATCTAATCAGAGAGTCGGGTAATTTTTGCACTGGATAGGGTCGGTCTGAGCGATCCCAAACAAAGACCGTAGTAATTAAACTGACCAATACCACGAGACGTTTCGAAAAAAAACCAATCAAGTGAATATAAATTGGAATTAATATAAGTTCAATGGGAATATATCATTTTATAATTGTGAAGTACTCTAAACTTTTATGTCAAAATCTTGTTAAAAAATATTTACTGGATAGATTGGAATATATATATATATATATATATATATATATATATATACAATCTCTTCCTTTTCCGTCCTATAGGGTTTAAGGGTCTTAATTTTACTAGTTAACTAATTACTTATAAAATTTTTCCAGTTCTTACCATCCTGCGCCAAATTTTTCGCTTCGATCCATGAATCTAAGTCATTCCTAGTTACCCCCCCTCCCATTCTTCTATGGTATTTTCATGGTGCTCCTTTTGCCAAATTTTCTTAACTAGCACTGTGCCAATTTTTCGTAAGTAGCCCCATCCTGGTTGATTCCTTTCAATTAATTCTTATAGGGGCTCAAATTTTGAATCTTCTCTTATATGAGAGTCTAAGTCATTCCTAGTTACCCCTCCCATTCTTCTAAGTTATTTTCGTGGTGTTCCTTTTTCCTGGTATTTTTCTTTCCCAAATTTTCTTAACTAGTACTGTGCCCATTCTTCGTAAGTGGCCCCATCCTGGTTGTTTCCTTTCAATTAATTCCTATAAGGGCTCTAATTTTGAATCTTCTCTTATATGGGAGTCTAAGTCATTCCTAGTTACCCCTCCTCCCATTGTTCTATGGTATTTTCGTGGTGTTCCTTTTGCCAAATTTTCTTAACTAGCACTGTGCCAATTTTTCGTAAGTGGCCTCATCCTGGTTGCTTCCTTTCAATTAATTCTTATAGGGGCTCAAATTCTGAATCTTCTCTTATATGAGAGTCTAAGTCATTCCTAGTTACCCCCCCCTCCCTTTGTTCTATGGTATTTTCGTGGTGTTCCTTTTGCCAAATTTTCTTAACTAGCACTGTGCCCATTCTTCGTAAGTGGCCCCATCCTGGTTGTGTATTCTTTCAATCAATTCTTATAGGGGCTCAAATTTTGAACATTTTCTTATATAAGAGTCTGAGTCATTCCTAGTTACCCCCCCCCCAATTCTTCTAAGGTATTTTCGTGGTGTTCTTTTTTCCTGGTATTTTTCTTTCCCAAATTTTCTTAACTGGCACTGTGCCCATTCTTCGTAAGTGGCCCCATCCTGGTTGTTTCCTTTCAATTAATTCTTATAAGGGCTCTAATTTTGAATCTTCTCTTATATGGGAGTCTGGGTCATTCTTAGTTACTCCTCCCATTCTTCTAACGTATTTAATCTTTACTCCTCCAATTTCATTTTTGTCTCTCTTTGTCAATAACCAAGATTCGCATCTATATGTGAGAATTTGTACATTTTGATTTTTGTTTCTTTGGAGATATCTTTCTTTTATTTATTTTAGAGATATCGAGGTTATCCACTTAGTAAACACTAGCCAAAACCAACAATCTCCATATGGATCTCCATAGTTAGCACTTATTTCACTTATACTAGGGTAGTACATCTAGTCTCCACAGGAGATATACTTATAATTAGATCTTTATCTAAATCTAATACCAGTACTAGTTTCTAAACAGTACCCAAATATCTATTACAAATAACAGACCAGCACACTTTATCTCTTTAGAAAGTGATTTCTATATTTTCGACTCTGAGGTAAGCAGTGATAAATTCGAGCCTCTGCCGTTTTGTAATATGTGGCTACGATGAAAATTTAGGAAATGTTTTCAAAGGTTAAGGACTAGAGAGGATTGAGACCTCAAAAACAGATGAAGCTTATATAATAAATGAAGATACGTTTTAGTTAAAATAGGCGAATGATCATTCAACTCAATTCTTCTTGTCTGCCCTCATCTATGTTATTATCCAGATGGTATAATCCTCACTCATGCGCCTTGTCTAGCTAATATTTTATTCTATTATTTGCTTTCTGTTTTATCCGTCTCGAGTTAACCTTTTTATCCAGATTGTTCGTTATTTCCGTATTCCATTTACCTCTGGGTCTGCGTCTTCTCTTCTTTTTGTTTCCTTCAGTTTCCTATATTAGCTATTCTGTCCCCATTCATCTTCATATCAAAAGTTGTTCGTTTTTTTAAACTGCACAATATTGCAAACACACTGTATGTTGCTCTTTTTCATATCAACAGTTTTTAATCACATAATTGGTGTATCTTACTTACGTAATTTATTTATACCTACTCTAGCTTTTTAGTAAAAGTTACGCGCTAAACTATTCACTAATATTCATGGGAGCACTTAACGTCTAATTTATTTAAAATGCACCATATGCAACTTTGTATTCACTTATCACCGCGCTAACTTATTCGTGATGCCTTCAAATTGTTTACTAGCTACTACAACTGCTAAAATTTTATTTTATACACTCGTCACATTCTAGAATCTTCGATTTTTGGAAATTTCTAGTTTTGTGTCAACAAACAAAAAACCTTCGAAATTTTTTCTATAGAAACAGTCAAATAAACATTGTAAAAAGATAACAAATAATGGACGAATTTGTAACAACACCATTCCTAACATAGAGAAGGTTGCGATAGAGAAGATGAAATAAATGTCTTCTGGAATAGACGTTTGGATGAGGGAATTCTAATTGCGGGGGTATTCTTTTAAACATATTTCTCACTTAATATAGTAGCGTGGAAAATACTTCGTTTAATTTGAAATCAATAGAATAGTTGATATAAGAATTTTTTTCAATTTTAATTTCGTTATCTCACATAGAGGGCAAAGTCACACTTTTGCTTTATTTAACAACAAAAAATGTCAACAATTAGTTTTTATAAATAGAAATATGAGAAACAGTTAGATTTCCACATACTTTATCTAGTATTTTCGCTACAAAAATCAATAAGGTTGGAGGTTGTGAAGAGTGATTTTTTCTTCTGAAAAGTGAAGAAGACATTGTATCACTTCGTTACATTGAAACAATTCAGGTAATAATACAATTGAGTGAAAAACTGGAGGAGCTAGTATTTCTGTTATCCCTCGAAACAATTGTGGCGTTTCTTAGAAAAACGACCATAGTCCTAAAATTCGGATTTCGCGGTTAAAATTGACACTTATAAATCAGGGGCCACCTGTTTCACCGGGATAGTCAGATTCTACAAAAAGAACCATGGTATGAATTTACAGCCACCAAAAGATCAAGTGGTACAAAAACAGCCATAGTCCAACCGAATTCCTGCAAAAAGCACCAGTGTCCCGGTCTGTTTGATTCGTAAGCATGTCGAGTGCTAACGATATTTATGATGAAAATAATGTTACAAACTGATAGAAAAAGAAGAAAAAATGTGTAAAGAAAGAAACAGTTATGAAGGAAAATAAAGTACGTGGTGTGGCACATATAAATCAAGTGGGAAAACAAGTTCCGGCTAGAATTACTGGCGCTGATTTTAGGTATGTCTAAATAGCTTTCAAAATATTAACGAGAATAATCGACAGACATGGATAACTCTGTTTAATAACATGGCGTCAAAGGATGAACAAGATTCTTATTTAGTTGGCTTAATATAATCCGCTTCGCCGTAGATCCAGAAAAGTTAGTAATACAAATGATAATGAACCAAATGCGAAAGAAGGAAACGACAGAATGATATCGTTTAGTAACTGTGCATTGTTCTCTTAAAAGTTAAGAGTGGAAGGCAAAGAATATCCAGTACGTTTTAAGGTGTTTGTAAGCATATTTGGTGTTACTAGAGGAAGAGTACGAAGACTACAAAATAATCTATTGCTTCAAGGTATATCACCACACGATAGAAGAGGAAAGCATAATAACAGGCACAAGAAAATACCGGAGCCAGTGGAGAATTTGATAAAAACCCATATCCAGTCATTTAAAGCTCGGCAATCACATTATTCAAGACGAAAAAATCCAATACCTTCCAGAAACACTTTCTGTCAAAGCAATGTATACAATGTTTTAAGAAAAGTTTCATATTAATGTATCCTACAAAGCATATTGGTCATCATTTAATATTAGGTTTGGACTGCCGAGATCTGACACGTGTACCATTTGTCATAGATTTATATCAAAACTAAATTTATGCACTGACTTAGAAGAACGTGTTAATATCAAAACAGAGAAAAACATCTAAACTAAAAGCAAAGCAAGGCCTTATTGTGTGCTTATCGTTTGATTACATGCAAAATTTGCCATTGCCCCACATTCAAACTGGTGATGTTTTCTTTGACAGTCAGCTCTGGTACTATGATTTTGGCAAGAAAGGCCAAAATGATCTTACTTCTTTGTTGTTGCATTATTTTAACAGGGCAAATATAAGCAGCAAAGACTTAGTGTTGTTTAGTGATGGATGTCCGGGATAAAACAAAAATTATTCGATGGTAAGATTCCTTTATGCCTTAGTTCACATTTTTAAAATTTTCAAAACCATTAAATATTATTTTCTTATTCGAGGACATTCCCTACTGTCCAACGATCAATATTTTAGTTTAATTCAGGCAAAAAAACACAAGAACACTGCGGAAGTACAGTCTGACTGGGATAGATTAATATCAGCAGCAAGAGAGAAGCCTTCCCCTTTTAAGATTATGAAAGCAGAGCAAAAAGATTGTTAAAGCTCTGAAGCCATTTTTGTGCCAAATCCAAAGCTTCCAATGAAAATAAAATCAGTAAGAATGATTTAAATAGCTGCTGAAGTAGACTATGTACAGACTAAACAATTTTACACAGGTGCCTGGGAAACAATACATCTGGGAAACCGGAAGAAGCTTGGTACCGAACTAACATATCAAGGTGAGATTGAAATCAAACCCCAGAAGCCAGGTTTTCTACGAAATCTTGCTAAATGCTGGAAAGTTCCCGAAAATGTCCACTTTTATCTCAATCTGCAATCAAACCTTGCTCAGCCCAGCACAAGTACTAGTACTGGACCTGAAGTTGAAATAGACAACGAAAACAATAGCAGTGGCGCAGAAGATTAAACAATGATGCCGATTTTGTTTGTAGTATTAGAACTTAACATTTAAAGTTTGAAAATAAACATTTCTTTTAACCATTTGTATATTGAAATCCTCAGATCCATAGAAATCCCCGTGAAATCAACCATTGTCCATAAAAAAAGAAAAACCTTTGGTTAGTTGAAATATTACAAAAATTTTGATCAATGTTTTTGGCCGACATTCGCTAATTATAAAATAAAATGTGGTTAGGCGGTTTTGGCAAGAAACGCCTCAATTGATACAAAGTATGATCTTCCTCATAATTTTACTTCTATAGTTGTTGGATGAACGTTGCTTCATAAGAAGGAAACATTTCTTTATCCAAATAAGAACGGGAGACGTTCACGTATTGAATCCCGTTGGTACTTATTCTACCCACTTCTCAGGCCAATGACATCCAGTCAAATTGCAAGAAAAATATTTTCTATAACTCATAATATGCTCGTATTGTATCATACACTTCTTCTTTATCTCGTTCTTCCTTTTCAGCCCACTCTATTTCTAAACATTATTCTCATTTTACCCAATGCCTTTTTCTTTTTTTGAATTATTCACATTCCATCGCATTTCTTGTATTTTTTTTTAGTATTTAACTGCCACTACTACATATCCTTACTAATTCAGTTGTTTCTTCGATATTTTCGTTATTTCCATATGTAAATCTATCGACTTAAATTCATACTCTCCTCCATAGAAGCTCCAATTCCATGATGTTTATTCTACTCTCAGGTTTCTTCCTTTAATTTTCATTTGGTGTTATTATATGGGGTGTTTCAAAAAAAGGTCTCTAGGATAGACTGAAAACTGAAAAAGACCCAAATATTTTTCAATTTTATATGTATCCAAGAGACAGGATTCCTTTTTTTGAAACACCTTGTAGTTTTATGAATTTTACTGTCAATATCTTGTATCAATTATTTGGTACTAAACTTATTATTCACATTCACACACCACTGGGTTTGTTAAGAAACTAAACTGAACAATATATTTGTTAAATCCGCTACGAAATTAATAAAATTAATCCGAATCACCTTCGTAAATGCCACATATAACTTTATGACTTGCACCAACCCTGGCAGCTGGTAATGGTTAAACTGTGTAAAAAAGAAACTAGAGGTTTTATTAAAAAAATTCCGAAATCCCATAACTTGAACCCATTCCTTTTTAGCCACATAACTTTTTACAATCCTTTTTAACTGTCTTGCATAAGTAATGGCCGTCCTAGCTTTTTTAATTTACCTGTGATCTGCCTTTTTCCTACTCTAAGAAATACGGGTTAAGGTTAAAAATTTTATATTCACTCATAATTTTTTTGAAATAAAGAATACCGTATATAGTCGTTTTTCAGGAAATATCGGGTTATATAACATGTTTATACAGGTTTATTAAAATGTTATCTTCTGTTCGTTTTGTTCAATTTTCTGTTTGTACTAGTGTCAGTTCAAGGCCGGTGGTATTTTGAGGAGTAGCTATTGTAATGAACGCAAATTACCATTCAACGTAACAAGAACCATTTCATTCAGTTTCATTGAGTTTCATTCAAAGATGCACATAGACAAATTTATCTAGATAAACTGGTTACTTTAGGTGGAAAGATTGGAAGATAGAATATTTTTTTTTCAAGTAGCTAAACGATTATATTTGAGGTGTTTTCCTTTCAATGTCCTCTTTCGTTGCGTGCCGCGACCGTGATCGATTGTTGACCCGCATATCACATTGACTATCATGTCTTTATTTTTTGTTTTATCAAACTTGCCTCGGCTATTCTAGCCCGTATCTATTTTGAAAGAAAAATTTATTGAGATTAACGCTCTTACATTTTATACACAATATTTAAGAGTTTGGATAATTACCAGGAATTAACAAAAAAAATTGGGTAATTATACACTTTCACGGTCACCTGGTTTTTTGGCTCTAGAAAATCGAAAAATGGATGGATTTTAATGATCTTGGTCTCAAAATGTTCCATTTTACGGCGGATTTATAAAAAAAATTAGTAGAAATAGCTGGAATGAAAATTTCTTATAGTTTTACTGTTTTAAATCGTAAAAAAAAACGGTTTTGCTAAATAATCCTTTACAAAAAATTATATCATTATCAGATAAAGTTCTTATATTTTTTTTGTATTCTACATAAATTAATAAACAATTAAAAAAAATCCAAAAAGAATGATTTTTTCAGTTTTTATAGCTTAAAATGAAATCGATGAAAAACAATCAATTTTCGTACTATATTCTTCAATGTTAATAGTTTTTGGACCATTAAAAATTGAAAAATAGATAAATTTTATAATTTTGGTCTCAAAATGTTCCATTTTACGACGAATTTATGAAAAACACTGGGGTAGTGGCTGAATTTGCGGTTTTTAATAGTAGAAAAACTTTTTTTTTCAAAATATCAATTTTATGTAAATTGCGAAAAAAAATATACTAACTTGATTCCACGACGCAGAAACAGTTACGAAGAATTATATGTAGAAAGTCATTTTTTTGCATTTAAAGTCATGAAACTGTAAAAAATATTTATTTTTTTTAATTTTCGTATCTTTTTTTATAAATCCGCCGTAAAATGGAACATTTTGAGACCAGGATCATTAAAATCCATCCATTTTTCGATTTTCTAGAGCCAACCTAACCTAACCTAACCTAACCTAACCTAACCTAACCTAACCTAACCTAACCTAACCTAACCTAACCTAACCTAATCAAAAAACCAGGTGACCGCGAAAGTGTATAATTACCATAATTTTTTGTAAAGGATTATTTTGCAAAACCGTTTTTTTTACGATTTAAAACAGTAAAACTATGAGAAATTTTCATTCCAGCTATTTCTACTAATTTTTTTTATAAATCCGCCGTAAAACGGAACATTTTGAGACCAAGATCATTAAAATCCGTCCATTTTTCGATTTTCTAGAGCCAAAAAACCAGGTGATCGTGAAAGTGTATAATTAACAAAAATTGCAGCACGCATTCTGTGCATGTTTGGTAGCGCCTATTTATGTAAGCAGATGTTTTCCGTCATGAAAATAAATAAGAACAAACATCGCACAAAACTTACGAATGAACATCTCCAATAAATTCTTAAAATAACTACAAAGAAATATAATACCTGACATTAATAAGTCAGGTATCTAGATCCTCGAGCTCAACATAAATACCTATCATCTTTTATAACTTTGATATGATTTTTAACAATTATATACTTATATAATTTAATGAATAAAATGTTATAATAATTCAATTAATTTTTAATCTGGCCCACCTACGAATTCAAAATTAAATATATGACCCTCTGCAAAATTAAGTTTGACACCTCTGATTTATAAATAAAGTTTCAGATCAATATAATGTTGTTATGTTACGAATTCATGTGTGAGAAAGGAAAAGAATATTGTTACTATTTTGGCGGCAAGTTATTTCTTATTTTACAAGTATATAAATGAAATACTGCAAATTTGTCATTGTTAATTAACAGTTGTTGGGCAAACGAACAAAAATAGGAATAATATAAATGCTTTTCATTCAATAAGAGAATGGGCAAAGGCTCTTTGCCATTTTTTTTATCTATTTCTTGTAAAAATTATTAATTTATGTATGTCTGGTGTGTTTTCACTACATTCGTAAGACCACAAGAGAAATCGCGTGCGCCATTAATTTCTTGAAAAGAGAGACTAGAAAAGGACTCTCTCTTACACATGGGCGTTGTTGCTTGTGTCCATGTTTCTAATACAGGGTAGTTTGCTCGGATTAAAAGATGACAGCACCACGGTGGTTGATTTCAGTGTATTGGACTTGATTTTTGGTTTTACTCATTATGTACTAAATCTTTTATTTTCAGGTGAGTTATGATCTCACCATACAATGAATTTCTTCTTCTTCTTCTTCTTGTAGTAGGACGAGGTCCTGTCAGGTCTGTCATCTGCCCTCTTGTGACGCCGATGTCCAGCTATCGTACCAGCGTTTTGGGGGCCTACCGATTGGGCGTCTTGTATCTGGTTTCTGTGTTTTGGCCCATTTGGCAATCCGTTCTGGAGCCATTCGTTCTACATGGTCTCTCTATTGTCGGCGTCTTGCTCTTACCCATCTAACGACATCTTGTACTCCCAGTTCTCTTAAGGTATCTGTGTTGGGTATTCTATCGTGGAGTGTGGTACCCTTTATTGTTCGTAATATCTTCATCTCTGCTGTTCTCATTTTTCTATTTGTTTGTGTTGTGTCTGCCCTTGTTTCTGCGGCATAGGTTAGTATGGGTCTGATACAGGTCTTGTAGATTCGCGTCTTACTTTCTATGCTCATATATTCATTTCTCCATATAATGTCCCGTAAATATCCCGATATTCTAGTTGCTTTCTTGATCTGCTTATCTACCTCGTCCGTTATGATTCTGCTGCTCGTTGTTTCTACGCCCAAGTAGTTGAAATTCATTACTTGCTCTATAATGCGCTCATTTACTACCAACTTGCATCTTATTGGGTCTTTGGATATTACCATGCTTTGTGTTTTCTCGCATGAGATTTGCATGTTAAGTCTCTGTGCCGTCAGGTTAAATTTATGAAGGAGGCGTTGTAGATCGTCTTCATTTTCAGCTATAAGTATAGCGTCTTCTGCGTAGCAAAGGATTCTCAGGCGACGGTTATTCATTTCGAATCCTGCATTAACTTCGTTTACGCTCTCAATTATTTGGTCCATTATTACGTTGAAAAGGCATGGGCTGAGGCTATCTCCCTGTCTTATGCCGGATGAGACTTTGAGTTCTCTTGTTAGCCCACAGTCTGTTTTTATTCTTGTTTTGGTGTTGATGTTAAGTTGCCTTACTAGATTTGTATAATGCTTCTTGACGCCTTTTTGGTTTAGTCGGTGGATTACATCGTTGAGTTTTACTCTATCGAATGCTTGCTTTAGATCTACGAAACATGTGTACATGGGTTTATTGTATTCTATGGATTTCTCTATCAACTGGCGTAATATAAATATTGCGTCTATAGTGGATCTGTTTGGGCGGAAGCCTAGTTGCTCTTCTGAGATGCCTACGTTAGCAGTTATCTTATTTGCAAGTATCTTGGTAAATAACTTTAACACACTACTAAGTAGCGTTATGCCTCTGTAATTCTTCGGATCTGATTTTAAACCTTTCTTGTATATAGGTATAGTTATACAATGAATTTATATCAATTTATTGTTCTCTTATCTTTTATATATTGTTCACAATACTCAACAATGGCGTTAAAGTTGTAAAGTTATTTATTCCAGTGAAGTTTCGGAGTTTCTTTTCACCAGTTATTAGTTCACACAATGTCAAAGCTTGCCCATTGAAATCTCTATGACTGAAGTCGTTTTCGCTTAGATTTTATGGGCATAGAACCGATGGCACATAGGGTACAGGCTCGAGTGCAGATAGGGCCAGAGCACTACCTCAGGTGGTCTTGATCGGGTGGACCTCTCAGTCGCTTCGCATGGTAACATAGCTTTGAAACGAAACCCCATCTTTGCATCTTTCTTTTCAAATAACGTTATAGAAGGTACTAAAAGCATCAACACAACAGATTATAGAGAGATATATCTCGAAATGATTTTTTTCACATTTGCATATAATCTAACTAAAAAAGTATAGAGCCGACCATTGTAGAAATAGATGGTAGGATTCTAAATAAAATTATGAATTTTATAAACAACATATGTAATGATAACATGATGTTGAGGGTATTTTTATTTGCATAATTAGAGAAAAAGTTGTGGAAATCGAAGTAAACTATTCCAACGTCAGCAAAAATACCATTTTTCATTATATTTACCTACTTTGTGGTTTTCCAGTATCCAAGACAACCTTCATCATCATTTTCTAAAGATCATTGAATATTTTTACAGAGTCGACAGCACAAAAATAAACGTCATGGTTCATATTCCCTTTGAACCAGAACTTGACGCGTTCAATCCATTTCTAGAATCAAATTGTGTTGATTCCTTCTTCAACTTTCTTATACATGTTGTTAGAGATTATTCTTAAAAATGTTCTTAACACGTAACTTATAAGGCTGGTAGTTCAAAAGTCACTGCATTTTGTTGCCTTATGCTTCTTCGTAATAACCACCAAACTGAAGTTCAACCAATCTATTGGAATATTGGGAGCTCGGCTATTCTTGTTCGTATCTCCAAGTTAGGATCTCATTTAATGGTTCGCAGGGGGATTAAAATGGTAACCACTCAAAGACACAAATCGTTAGCTTAACTAAAAGAAGAATACGCTGACAAAATTTCAAAGCAAAATTTGCATTCGTTTAGATTTTATAAGCAAAAAAACGAGGGCACATCGGATACAGACTCGAGCACAAATAGGGCGGAGCACTAACCTCAGGTAGTCTTGATCGGTTCGACCTCACAGTTGCTTTATATACTATCGTACCTTTGAAATTGAATTATATCATTGTTTTCAAATCATGGTATACAATGTACTAGAAGCATCAACTCGAGATATTATTTCGGTTATGTAACATTGAGCGTCGCTTTAACTCAGTTGGAGACAGTTCTGTCGCTTTTATCTCGCAATAACTTTTTCACAATTGCGTATAATCTAAATCAAAAAGTAGAAAATCGAATTGAATTGTTTTAACACCTGCAAAAATATAATTTTTCATCATTTTCACCTACATCGAGATTTGTCACTATCCATGACACCTTCATCACCGTTCTCAGTAACTTCATTGAGTATTTCTTCAGAGTACAATTCAATTTTTATCGTCTTATCATATCTTACTCAAAATCTCTTTGAACCAGCACTTCTTTTTAAGTTTCTTATATACTCTGTTATAGATTTTCAATGAAAATGCTTTTAATACGTGGATTCTAACGGTTATAGTTCTAAAGAAACTGCATTTTGTTGCCTTATGCTTTTTCGTAATGACCGCAAAACTGGGCTTCAACCAAACTATTCGGCTATTCTTGCTCGCATCTCCATCGTATCTCATTTATTGTTTTTCGCGATTCCCAGGGAGATTAAGAGGGTAACCACCCAAGGACACAAATCGTTAGTTTAACTATCCAAGAATAAGCTGCCAAAATTTCAAAGCGAAATCTGCATTAATTTAGATTTTATAAACATAGCAACATAGCACCTTTCTGAATAACTTCATTGAGTATTTCTTCGGAGTACAAATTGAAGAGCAATGGAGATGGAATACAAACTTGTCATAGCTCCTCTTCATTAAATTTTCAACATCTTATCATATCTTACTCAAAATCTCTTTGAACCTAGCACTGTATGCGTTCAATCTATTTCTATAACCAAATTGACAGTTTTTGATTCCTTCTTCAAGTTTCTTATATACTCTGTTGTAGATTTTACAGGAAAATGTTTTTAAAACTTGGCTTATAACACTTTTTCAATGTGAGTATCGCTGTTGTAATCTTGTTCTAACAATAATCAAGCCGATACTATTTTTTTATTAATAACTAGCTGACCCGGCGAACTTTGTTCCGCCTTAATGGCAATAAATAAGCAGTTTTTTTTAATTGGAAAAGATACACAAAAAAAATTAAATACCTACATTAATCATTCATAATTATTTCTGTATTTTAGTACATAGGTTGCTCTCTTCGTCTACTGTTGGAGCATTAAATGTCCCTGACCAACGCAAGATGTTCATGAAGCAGACACTGCAATTCTTGAAGAATTGCTCTTCATTGATCTCTAGGCGTCGATCAAGTTGTTCTTCCATGTTGCCCATGAAAAATACTTGTAAGAATTTATTCTGTGTATCTTCGAAAAGTAGTAATGATCCAATTCGATGATGAATCTGTCCTTGTATCTACAAAATAAAAACCAGACAGTATTAACTGTGTTATAAACACGTTTTTCGGTCGGTCTCCGAAAAACTTTAATGCACCACAATACTCGCAAACTACGTCCATTTGCCCAATGCAAACGCTAGGATGCAAGCTGTAATCATTGCTGCAATCGTATTGAATCGCTGCTCGATTAAAATCAGCACTTGATAAATATCTTGTTCTGCGTCGCAAATTATCTATTTGTTGACCTCGGTTGTTCGCTCGACGATTCTGCATTGCCAACCGAGCTGTTTCACGGGCTGCTTCACTTTGCTCTCGTGATTGAGAAGCACGAATTGGATCCATACTATCGCGGCGCTGTTCACGTGTTCTTGTTCTTCTTCAGTCCTTTCATTTGCAGTATTTCGTATTCTTCTTGCATCACGGCTTTGTCGGGAAAGATTTGATCGTCTTGGTCGCGGTATTATTAATTAAACTTCACTTCACCTAAAAACAAAAATTTTCAACCATACCGAGTTTTATAGTTCACTTCACTTTTTACGAATGGGCAATGGCACTATCATTACATTATAGTTGTTAATTATTTATTTAATAGAAATAGTTTTATAGATAGATAGATTTCTTACAAATATAAAATTGTCATCCATACGTCATTACATATCTATCATTATACGTCAATGACATAGCTGTCATTTGCGTTTTGTTATTCCAAGTCTGATTCTTTTTTGTTGTACCACGTTTTATAGTGACTGACGTTTCATGTCAAGTCACACGGGAATGCTGTCGAACGGGATAAATTTCATGTCAAGTCACACGGGAATGCTGTCGAACAGGATAAAAAGTATCCTATGTCCTTCTCCTGGCTCTAAACTAACTCCCTGCCAATTTTCAGCTAAATCGGTTCACCCGTTCTTGAGTTATAAGTGGAGTAACTAACACGACTTTCTTTTATATATATAGATGAAGTCTGTTTTTGCTTATGATGATATTGTGCTTTTGCAATAAAGCAAGCAGCTTATCTTTGTCATTGTTTGTAAAATTAGCGATTCTATTCCTCTTTTCTGTCATATTAAAAAAAACTAAATAAACTACACAAGGCGGAACTAAACCAAAACCAAGAAAGAACCACACCTTAAAAATTTTGATAACAATAAACCAGAATAAACTAATATACATCCAGAGTACAGTTGTTCAATAGCTAAGGTATGTCAATCTTCTTTTTGTCCTTTTTTTAAGGTCTACTTTATTCAGTTATCATCCCAATTACAAAGTAATACCAATTGTAGATATGAAATTTGACAAGTGAAATTTTTATCTAAGTATTTGTTAGCTAAGTACTTCTTAGGTTGGTGCAACTCGATTCTGTTAGGTATTGGATTTAGGTAATTTCTAGCTTAAGAAATAGTTAAGTAGGTAATGCATGACAACATGTTGGTGAAATTGATTTTGTTGTCTTATGCTTTCTCGTAATGACCGCAAAACTGGACTTCAACCAATCTAGTGGACTAGTGCCAGTTCCATAAATATTATTAAACAAGTTCTGTAGTAATTGAGCTTCCACCAGCTTCTCAGTTTATTGTTTTTGATACTTCGTCTTCGGTGATATTATGTAGAGAATTCTTAGATACTTCTTATAAACCTCCAAATAGGAATAGATAAAATATATCGTTAGGAATCTCAAGTACACAATTAATTTTTTTTATTTATTTAATTTTATTAATTCGGTGAAAAATACAAAGCATAAATTGAGAAGTATGACATCTTCAAGTTTAAAGTATCCTGTAACAACTTATATATTAAAAAAATTGATGATTTCCATTCCGAGTCCGTTCAGGCGTTCTACCCAACCGATTTGCTTATTTTTTTTTTTTTTTTCAATGAAAGGTATTGATGCACAGATCAGCCATCAACCATTGGATTTCATCTAATTTTCACCATTCTCAAGTTATACTCAAATGCGATTTCCCCCTGTACATCACTTATGGGAGTTTTTCACATACACACGTTCTATCCTCAATATCTCAGGTTCTAATATAGCTACAGAGTTCGTTTTGATTTAAGAACACTCGCTGAAGTACCTTCTTTCTTTTGAGTTTTTGAACACTTGAATCGGTTGAGTTGAAGAGGAGCTAGGCGCGGACATTCAATGTGGAGAGTTATGGATTTTTTAGGTTTTTGGCAATTTTTCTACATTCAAAGATCCATATCTCAGGTTCTAATATAGCTACAGAGTTCGTTTTGATTTAAGAACACTCGCTGAAACACCTTCTTTCTTTTGAGTTTTTGAACACTTAAATCGGTTGAGTTGGAGAGGAGGTATGCGCGGACATACAATATGGAGTTATGTATGGATTTTTGTAGGTTTTTGGCAATTTTTCTTCAATCAAAGATCCATATCTCAGGTTCTAATATAGCTACAGAGTTCGTTTTGGTTTAAGAACACTCGCTGAAGTACCTTCTTTCTTTTGAGTTTTTGAACACTTAAATCGGTTGAGTTGGAGAGGAGGTATGCGCGGACATACAATATGGAGTTATGTATGGATTTTTGTAGGTTTTTGGCAATTTTTCTTCAATCAAAGATCCATATCTCAGGTTCTAATATAGCTACAGAGTTCGTTCTGGTTTAAGAACACTCGCTGAAACACCTTCTTTCTTTTGAGTTTTTGAACACTTAAATCGGTTGAGTTGGAGAGGAGGTAGGCGCGGACATACAATATGGAGTTATGTATGGATTTTTGTAGGTTTTTGGCAATTTTTCTTCAATCAAAGATCCATATCTCAGGTTCTAATATAGCTACAGAGTTCGTTTTGGTTTAAGAACACTCGCTGAAGTACCTTCTTACTTTTGAGTTTTTGAACACTTAAATCGGTTGAGTTGGAGAGGAGGTATGCGCGGACATACAATATGGAGTTATGTATGGATTTTTGTAGGTTTTTGGCAATTTTTCTTCAATCAAAGATCCATATCTCAGGTTCTAATATAGCTACAGAGTTCGTTTTGGTTTAAGAACACTCGCTGAAACACCTTCTTTCTTTTGAGTTTTTGAACACTTAAATCGGTTGAGTTGGAGAGGAGGTATGCGCGGACATACAATATGGAGTTATGTATGGATTTTTGTAGGTTTTTGGCAATTTTTCTTCAATCAAAGATCCATATCTCAGGTTCTAATATAGCTACAGAGTTCGTTCTGGTTTAAGAACACTCGCTGAAACACCTTCTTTCTTTTGAGTTTTTGAACACTTAAATCGGTTGAGTTGGAGAGGAGGTAGGCGCGGACATACAATATGGAGTTATGTATGGATTTTTGTAGGATTTTGGCAATTTTTCTACATTCAATGATCCATATCTCAGATTTTTATATAGCTACAGAGTTCGTTCTTTTCTATTATAATGATTTCTGATACTTATTTAATGGATTCGATGCGAGCGAAGCCGAGGGTAAAAGCTAGTATCACTTTATTTTAGCCAAGATTGGTTCAATAAGGTTAAGTTCCCAGTGATAATGGGGTATCTATTTAAACAATATTTCTTGAATTTTAGTGAATACTGTTTACTGGAGCGCAATGCCTCTTTCTTTCGAGTAATCTCTCTTCTGATATTTTGTTTATCAGCCAATCGGAAAGCTCTTGCACATTTCTTTCTTTTGTCAAGGTGATGAAAGTAGAAATTTGAGGTTATATTTTGCACTTCAAGATCGAATATTCTCAAAATTAATAAGTTTTTTCCACTAATTAAAATCTACGACATCTAGTGATTGTTTATTCGCTTTATGTGAATTTCATCCATTCAAAATGCAAAAGAAAAGTTATCATTTTCACGTTATTTACAGAAACTGTACATCATTGACATTTTACACCATTACTTAAATTCAATCTCATTATTATTCCCAGAATACCAAAATCTACACTTTAATAATTCTCATTTCATTTTTCTTGGATATTTTCTCTTTGCTTCAAATCATGAGTGTTTCCGTAATTGAATTTTTCATAGCCATCTCGTCGTTTGCTACTGCAAATGAAAACTTTTTATGGACATCTTACCTTTTAATTTCCCTAAGAAGATTTCATAAAATTGAAAATATTCTCAATTGCTGACAATTCTATGTAAGATACGGAAATGTTATTAAAAAAGATGAATAAATACAAGGTGGGGCCAAAAAAATCACTCAAAATTCTTCTGCAGCGATTTTTTCAATGGAAAACTTTGATTCTTCTTGTGAAATTTGTTTATTCAATCGATTAATTCACAGTTGAGAAAATTATATCGGCCAAGTGGCCGCCGACAGAGTTAATGGTATGTTACTAGAGCTTCGAGCGACAGATTTTCTCATTCTTATCATATTCTACTCAAGGTGTGGATGCTTATTGACGTTAACCCGATGTTTTGAAAGATCATAAAAAGAAGTCTGGATTGATTAAATCGGGAGATATGACAGGTCAATGCAAATCATCAAAACGAGAGATTAAGTAACCCGGAAAGGCTTCATACTTTTTTCAGGATATCAATTGTCACTCGAGCAATGCACTATCCTGTTACAACCACATGTCCAGTCCCAATTAATCCAATTGAGGAAAATGGAATTCGATATTCATGACTCTGTAGCACGCTCCGTCTAAAGTTGTCGTTTGGTCCACGGAGCTCTAAATAAAATGCTCTATGACTCCTCTTGCGTAACATTGAGCATATCTAATGGTCATAGAGTTAGTATTAAAGATAGAAAGAGCAAAGTACTCGTATGTGAGCTTATTCAATATTGCCCGAACTACTCTATTCTGATTGGATTGCCATAATATCGAAGGTTCGAGTGGTTGAAACGGCAAAAAAGGAGATTAACAGGCGAATAGAAAGATATAGAAAATGGTGAACCGATACTCTTTCTCTCTTTTCCAATAGTACAATTCCACTCAATTACTGCTCTCTCTATCTTCAATATTAACTATATGGTAATGGTTCTTTGTGGTTAATACACGGATTTTCGATGCCCCAAAACGATTATTATTCTATCAATTCACATAACTTCTGAAATGGAGATGAGTCTTATGATAATTTTAGATAAGACATTATCCACCTCTTCGCTAAGATTCAAGTTGGTTTGACCGTAGGTTACATACATTTGGCGGACAACAGCTAATGCACTGTCTGTACGAAAGCATCTTCAAGCGTGGGAACCGCTTGCTAAAGTCCAATTGTATGTGTTCTGGTGGCTGTTCCGGGATTGTTTTCGACATCATGGGCAGAGCAGTGATATTAGCAAAACGACTATTCAGAGGCCGGCTAGTCTGGAAGGATATTATGTTATCCCAGTCTTTTCAAAGCGGTCAAAAACCGTAGTGTTTGTCAAGTTGGTGTCGATGAATTGTTGGATGAAATAATTATTCGTATGCCAAGGACTGAAAGTGCTACTACAAGTCCAACAAAGTAGTATTTCAGCCGCGGCGTACACAACAATTTTTAGACTATGCAAAAAATCCAAAACATTTTCAATTACACTGAGGAATAAAAATAAATAATAGAGAATTATAAACATTTCATTTATTGAACAATTTAATGTACTCAATGATATTTGCAATTTCAATATTAACTTATTAATTATTCGCATGTTGATTGTACCTGCAGGACAATTAATATTTATTGGATTGGATGCAGATGGAATATGTATGTCTCTACTAGATGTTGATGGAATCTCTGTAGATGTGTTTGTGTTTTCGATTGATTCGTATTTGTGGTGGAAGAAAGTATTGTGTTAGCAATTTCAATCTTGTTTGTTATTGAGTCATCTATATAAGCTAGTATCGGCTAAAAGGGACGCTGAGGTGCATCTAAAACAGTGGCCTGTATAATCTTCTGGATTTTGTAGATGTAGATAACTAGCAATATTACATGGTATCTTACTAAAAGTATGAATTTGAAACTCTCAACTGTCAGTTGTCTACTTCAGAGCATCCCGAAAGTGTTTTGCAGTACGGAACTGTCACTTCCACTACATGGAACACTCAAAACGCACCTTTCGGTATGTAAATGAATACAGAACGAACAATTTTCAAATGGCGTCGTCTAAAAAAGAAATTAACTATTGCACTCTCTTGGGAAGTAAAGCGAATTGGGGATAATCTATTTCTATTCTTGATTAGTTCAAAAACCAAACGCGTCAAAGCCGAATAAACGAGGCATTTACGCCATTTGCAAAACTTTTCTTCTAGGATTGATATTCGTTATCTGTTATCTGTATTCTGATTCTGATTTTCCCATGCATGACACATTTGGTAGCATCGTAGTTATAGGATGTACAATTTTCTAGACATCAGTCATTCTTTGTGAAAAATGCTGTATATTTGCAATAATCTAATTGATTGGCTTACAATAAATATTTTGTTTAATATGGAGATATAACCAACTACACTTAGTAACGCAGCTATAGGCACATTATGCTTTCTCAAACTATAAAGTACGTACACATCGTATAGAGCGAAGCATGTATTCTAAACGTTTTGTGCCGACATAAAATTCTGACAGCTCACAAATGGATGGAAGTTATGTATAGAACTGAATTCGGAATGAATTATTTCCAGAAGCCACGAAACAGTTGTTTATGTGACAGCCTCGTAAACCACTTCGAGTATTTCAAATAGAAGTTTTCTTTCAAATTTCCCTCACGGAACTACAATAATGGGATGAAAGTTGCTGGTGGGAGTGGTAAAGTTCAGAGGCAGAGGAAAAATTATCGCGTTGGGGAAATGACAGGAAGGAATAATCATTTTAATAAATAATTATTCATCCGAAAGAAATCATATACCTCTATTAGATGTGCTCTCCTCTTGCGACGTATACATTTTCCAGAAAGGGAAATAATATAATATGACATCAAATATTCCATACTTCGATGTAAAAAATTTTTGTAAACTCCAATCAAAGCTTTAAGTTTTATGGTTAAGCTACCTCATTTTCAATTTGTGCCAATATTAGACTAAAGAGTTGATGGTGTTATACTTCTTTTTTCCCAGACAGTGACATCTGCCATCGTTGGTATTTTTTCTAAACAATCCTGATTCTTCGAGGTTCATTTTAGAGACTACTTTTTAAATCCATGTGAGGTCATATACTCGTATAATAATGAGACGATTTCCTTTCCCCAAAAGACATTTCTATCATTAAAATCCTCTTATGAAATATCTACGGTAAAATTTAGTTAAATCCAGCGGCCCTGCGGTACGCTGAATAGTCTACTGTAAGCACTGAATCGATGGGTTTGGCGGGAGTAAGCAGTCTGTATTTGGTCTGATAATAAAATTACATTTAGGGCAATCCAAAAGATTGTATCAAATATCAAAATTAACATTACAATTGGTAAATGATTGTTCATTTTTTTCGCATTGTACAGTATTGAGCTGTTAGCTAGCTTTAAATGTGGAGTAGGTAGATAAAGATCGTGCTTTGCGTTCCTAAATGGATTACGCATAAAGAAGGAAGCGTCAATATTTTGAATCGAATTGTTTAATTCTTTGGAAACTGCTCTTGACAGAAATTATTTTTTTAGATGAAACACTTAAATGTTACTTCCATTTCAAAGAATTGTCTACAACAAGCCCTAGGAATGTTACAGATTAAAGACGTCATTGGTGATGCTGAGGTACAGAAGATTGGAATCACAATATGATTTAAGGGTGAATGGGTCACTAGATATGATCCTATGAAGTGCCGTGACATCTGGTTTGCTCTAAGAGAAACATATTTAATCACTGATGTCTAGATAGGCAATATCATTGATGAAAAATAAAGACAAAATAGGGCCTAGTACTGATCTTTGAGCCACTTCACACACTTTACCATGCGAGCAATCAAAAAATCACAGAAAGTTATTGCAGTGGAGTGGCGATTGTTTAGTCTGGAGTAAACATTATTCACAAGGAAAGATATAGCATTATTGATGTCTTTTTTTACTTAAAAATCCAAATTGAACGGTAGTTAATATTTTATATTTAAACAGAAATGATGAAGCTTTTTTTGACCAATGCAGCACCACCTCTTTTTAACATATTTCCTATGGACACTTTTGCATATACAAAGCTTGTTCTCCTTCTCTGTACCCTATCATAGTTTCATTATAAAGACATTATTATGATAATTACACCCCCATTTTCTTCTTTTTTTTTATTGCTACATCAAGCGATAATTTACTTTCAGATGTTTAACAAAACTTTTGTTTCTCAAATTTGTTGTTGAAATTATTTATTTAGTAAACAGATTAATAAAGAAAAGTTCGTATATCTGGACTAATTAGAAGATCTCTTCAAGTTTTATTCACCTTCTTCCGGTTTAAAAAATATTATTGGAATGCCCCTGCGGAAAGTTGATGCTCAAATGCAAAGAGATACGCTGCTGCTGTCACGAAAAAACGATAAGAGGGAGAATAAAAGGGAAATGACTGTTATGAATATTGCTAAAGATTTCCGCAATTTCAGTTGTATATAAAGTGATTTTCGAAAAAATACCGACGGACGTTTCCATATATTACGATGACAGATCAATTTGTTCGACTTTATATGTCAAGAATTCGGAAAGAACATGAATTTCAAATTAAAATAAAAACTGCAACTTATCCAATATTCTCAAAGCATCGGAAACTTATAAAAATAGAAGAAAAAAAAGTTTTAATTCTGTTCAAACTTTATAAAGTTCCGAACACCTTCAACTTTATACCATAAAAACGAATACTAAACTATTTCACGGTAGCTCTAGCACTTCCACTCTGAAAGATAACTTCAATCGCCCATAAATATACAGACTAATCCCAATATCGGGGCGGTAACGTTAAATTCGAACGTTATTTGGTACAAAGTTTTTGAACACTCGTTATTTTAAGATTTGATAATCATTTTCAGACAATTAATTTATCCAGATCTCGATTAGATCAAGGTTTAATCTCAATTTTGGATGATAAATGGTACAGTTGGTGAGGGAAATATTAAATAACTTTTATAAAAAATCCTTAGTTCCGTAAACTTTGAACATAAGAGGTGTTATTGATCAAACAGGATCTTTAGTATTCAGTATTCTTTATAAACTTCAAATGTATTTCTACAGATATATAGAGGTAACCAACGCAAATTAGAGGCCAGAATTATCGGAAATTTAATTACGATAAAGTTGAACAGGCTCTGACAGCAGTTGCTGATGGAATGTTAAGCCTAAAAGAAGCTTCCAGAGAATTAAAAATAGCCTGAGCAAAAAATTTCGCAGAAGACATTGTCTCAAACCTGAAGCGAGGTCCGTTTCCAGTACAGCAGAGGAAGAAGCATTTGTGAAAGGCATTCAAAAGTGCTCTGATTGGGGTTACCACTAGGCGACGGAGATGTGAAGAATGATAATGACATGTGTGTGGTTTCAAAATTTGATTTGATTTCAACTTAACTAACAAGAAAGAAGATAGCATCCATCGATATGAATTCTTTCGGCCACATTTTATTCAGGAATATTGATTGCATTCTTGATGACAATATTTGTTTGGTTATATTTCGAATTCTCAGTTTCTCAGTCAGAATGGCTTTTGGCGACCATTTGGACGATTCAGTGTCGAAGTTAGAGTCAGTCGACACTTTGGACATTAAGAAGGGTTATTTTATATTTATGGAGAGAAGAGGTAAGTAGGAGAAGTGTGTGTATTTTTTAGAGGTGCGGAAATTACTTTTCAGGTAACAGGAAAAGATGTAAATGCCTGGTGCGTCGAACTTCTTTCCCCTACCGACTAAAAACCTAATCCTCTCTCTTCGGCTATTTCTCCTTAGACCTTCAGGTCCTTAAAGTTCACAGCTTCCTCTTCTTCAACGACCTGCCCTACTAGCATCTCGATCCCTTTCTAGACAGAGTTTTTTGAGAACCTCTTCGCAAAATAACTTATCTCTTCCCAGGCTGTCTATAATGAGAGCATAGTGCACACCAAGGTGTCTGGACGAAGCTTCGGCTTTAACAAAGTATCTAAAGTATTGCGGGATTACTCGAAACAAGGGCACGCAATATATTCATGTTGATACAGTTATTCTCGGAAGCACTCATCCCCTGATATTATCTGAATCAAGTAATAATTAACCTCTCCATACTATCGGTTCACCCGGGTGCCATTTTCCGAAGAATCCCACTGTTTTTGTCATCATTTTAGCCTTTTTTCCGTTCTTCATTTATGAGTTTGAGTTAATTCGGTAGAACCTTCTCGCTGGCATTATAGGCAGCATTCTGGCTATAACGCACACTGCGTCTTGAGATAATTCCTATGTTGTTTATGCATCAGCCCATAATGGAACGCCATAAGTGAGTATAGAGGTCACTACAGATGATAGTAGTTTCTTCTCTTCCTGTTTTGGACTTCCTATATTGAACATAAACCGCGTTAAGACTGCTTTGACCATCTCCGCTTTATCGCTTAAGTGTTGTGCCTGCTGTTTGCAGCGTCTTGAGGTAATTCCTATGTTGTTTATGCATCAGCCCATAATGGAACGCCATAAGTGAGTATAGAGGTCACTACAGATGATAGTAGTTTCTTCTCTTCCTGTTTTGGACTTCCTATATTGAACATTAACCGCGTTAAGACTGCTTTGACCATCTCCGCTTTATCGCTTAAGTGTTGTGCCTGCTGTTTGCAGCGTCTTGAGGTAATTCCTATGTTGTTTATGCATCAGCCCATAATGGAACGCCATAAGTGAGTATAGAGGTCACTACAGATGATAGTAGTTTCTTCTCTTCCTGTTTTGGACTTCCTATATTGAACATTAACCGCGTTAAGACTGCTTTGACCATCTCCGCTTTATCGCTTAAGTGTTGTGCCTGCTGTTTGAAGCTAATTCGAGCGTCAATCATTACACCTAGGTAGCGAAAATAAGACTTAGATATTATTTTATGCGCCCCGATTTGTAGTGTAATCGTTTCCAGCTGCTTTTTACTAGTAATGAGGACTGTCACAGTTTTTTTGTTCAGTCAATTTCAAGTCCTTCTGTGTCTATCCATATGACGATCTTCTCGAAGGCAATGTCAAATGTTGAGTTCTTCTAGATGCTTTGCTACGATTACCACAGAAACGTCGTCAGCGTACGCTACAAGTTTGATATCTCTCGGCATTTCCAGCTTATGTATGTGTGTATGGCACTGCGCTTTTTCATTTTACAACTCTATATCTTCAAATAAGAGGTGGGAGAGACTGGGAAACTTTATGTTGTTTGAAAGAGGTTTTGTCCAGCAATACTACAAAATATATAAATTCCAGCACATTTAATTAGCAACGTAAATGCTAGAGGGCGTTGTTTCATATATTATAGATATTGTGTTGTAGTGTAGTAGATCTTTTAGAAATAAATTAACATTAACATATTTTATATCTGTTCATTATTCAAAAATAGCATGATAGACGGACACATTATTCCATATATATTCAGCATTTTTTAGATCAAACATACTCTGGTAGATGGATAGGGCGTGAAAGTATATCTATTTGGTCACCAAGATCTCCAGACATGACTTGCTTAGATTTTTCTTTGTGGGGGCCGAATAAAAGATCTCCTTTACACCAATGATATGAATACGACAGCCAATACGAAAAATTATTTTGTGAAATTGTTCTTAAAAACTATTTCCAATGTCCAAAACCGAATTTTTAACACTAGTCAAACTCCCCAGTAAAAACTATGTTCGAAAACTGTAATGTAAGAAAAATAAGCGTCGTGCAGACGTCGTGTTGTTGTTGTTAAAGACATTTTCAATTTTTAGAGCGAAATACAAAATATTCCAACATTTTCAGTGTCTCAATACCATAAAATATTTGGATGAAACGCTTCGTCGAAATCCCACTTAACACTTATTAACATAAAGGATTATAAATGTGGTTATGCAAGCTCATGCCTGCAATAAATTATCTTGTTGGAAAACAAAGAAAATTGTGAAATTTACATTTCTAAAGTCATTAATGATAGAGAAAATTGAAGAATGTTCTGCATTCAAAGGGTGAAAATATCTTTTGAACGTTTTTGTTAATTGATATTATCTTATTTTTAATTGACAACGAGGTGACTATAGAATTAAACAAGAAGATTGAAAAACCATGAAAAGGGTTGCGTCAAAATATAATACAAAAATATCGTATAAAAATCGACATAAATATAAAAGTTTGACAAGAAATCTAAATATCGGGGGCAGTTTAAAATAGAAACTATGAAATTCTGATAAATATAAAATTTAAAAAATTCTATGGAAATTCTAAAGAGAACTTTGGAAGTGAACAACGCGAAATAAGCTTCAACATACAACTGCATCAGCTAAAATGATGTTAAACTTTGAGGCGACGGTATTTTTTTCAATAAATATGTTGAAGAAGGACCTAATAGATGACACAAAAAATTGTTTTAATATTCAAAATCCCTAATCAAAATTTTTGTAAGCTGAATTGACCAATTCCAAACTGTGAAACAAGGTATGTCTACAAAAAGATTCACTATCATCAGGAAGACTAAGTTTGAATTTCTGGAACCGTTGGTGAACACACTATTTACACCACCACTACACCAACACACACAATTACACTGTCTGACGCGTGTTTCGATAACAAAGTTATCGTCTTCAGAGACTGAAGGCACGTCAGACAGAGTAATTTTGAGTGTTGGTGTAAACAATATGTTCAGTATCATCAGAAAGTGATCATTATATAACATTCATTTTCTGATTTGAAAACCTGATAATATTGAAATGGGGCACTAGTAGACGAAGCAAAAATCGACTGTAGATATTCAGGTTTACACGTCACGAGTTAACGATGATTGGGTTCCTGAAAAAATGAAAATAAACCAAGTAGATACATTCTCGTCAAAAATTTTCATCGCAGTGTTCAATCAGTTGGTCTGGGATGGCTTTATATTCTCGGACGACCTGCTACTAATAAGTCAAGACCTAAACCGATCTACCGAACTAAAATGAGGCTAGTTTCTGCAAAATTGGAATTCATCTACAGTAATTGAAATATTACATATAAATTTTCCTCCATATAGCCCGGAGATCATGGGTATGATAATACTTATATAAATGTTTATATGATAGGATTAGAAATAAGGACATTCGAAGGAAAATAAAAATACAATAGACGAGAAAGCTATAATGAAATGGAGATAAGACGTGCACGAGGCAAAAAGTTCCACCTCATAATATGGATGTCTATATTGTTTTGTTGCATTTTGGAAATTCCTAGAAAAGAAGTTTTCTCAGAAGTTGATAGAAAGAGGTTAAGAAAAAGAAAACCAAGTAAAAATTAATTTCCTTCTTGTTCAGTATGTTAGATAAATTTGATTCGATTCAAAGTAAAAAAATCCTAAACGTACCATATATATTAATTGTAAACTCCAAAAGGCTCAATATTTAACCTCAAAAATATTTTTACGAACGCGTCTCCACCCTAGGGCGACCCTGGCTTGATCTAAAGGAATTCTCAAATTCGACTCCATTGATGTTCATTTTTTTATATAACTTTTTGAATAATTTCTAGGAAGTTCTATTTATTTATTTGTTTTGTTTCTTAATTTTCTAGAACTTTTAGAATTCTTTTGGGATATATATATATATATATATATATATATATATAAGGATTTGTAACTGTAGCGCAGTTAGTTAGTTTATAATAGGTAGTCGTAGTGAACAGATCGAAATAAAATGTAATCTATTAATTTAAATAAGTTAGTTAAATGTTAGTGATAAGTGCATTATATTATGAGTATTATAAGTGAAGTATTTGATTAATTAAGAACGTACAGTGTTCATCAATTGAATTCACAAATAAAAATCGTATAAATAAAGAAGTGAATTATTACAATTTGCAAAAAGTATCCATTTTCAAGCGGAAAATGCTTATTCCATTAAATGAATGTGACTATAGTGAGCTTTTTTAATTAAAATAGCATATTAGAAACAAATAATTCATCAATTTTAAGTAGGTGCTTTAAGTTTGAAAAGGAATTGAAGTACCTCACACTAATTTCACTCAAAATAGCGCAAACTATTTTAAAATCATGTGTTGATTATCGAAAATCCACGATTTGAGGAATGCTTTGAATAATTTTAACCCATGTATACTATATAAGAAAGGTATATAAATTTCCTACAAACATATTTTTATAACAATTTGACGACAGCTAGTTCTGAGTCATTGAAGGAATGAGGTTGTTAACAATATATTCGATTTTTTTCATTATCCTCATTCTTTTATAGCCACTAAACACCAATATTGAACCAAACGACATTTAATAAGATGCATCAACGTTGCTTTAAAATTGCACATAAACGTTGCTACCTCTATTTTATGTTCCATTTAGGGATAGGGCATAATTTCGGAGAATTTACCAACACGATCCCAATAATCCACTGCCCTTACTCTATAAGTACCGCGTGTCCCTTCGCACAATTCATTGCCACCTATAACAAATAAATAAGGTTTAATGGAAGGATATGGAAAATTGTATCAATTTACAACTGAGAAAGATGAAGAGTTTATCATAATAATAACTATGAATAATGTCAAATATAAGGTTGCAAACTAAGTACTTTCGCTTTTCACCGAGAGACTTTCTTTATTTTTTGTAGAACTTATGTTAGTGCGTGATTTTATTTGAGGATTGATTTTAAATCGAGTACAGAAACAAACGTTTTCGGCATATTGTACTTTTTTATTACTATAAAGGAAAGAAAGCTGTTGCGGCTCACAAATGTAAAGTTTATGGTGCTGATTAGCGCACGTGTCACAATTGGTATAAAAAATTCCGTTCTGGAGATTTTTCCCTCAAAGTCGAACGACGTTCTGGTCGACCTACTAAAGTTGATAATGATCAGGTTGCGAAGAGGCTACATGTATCACACACATCAATTGAAAAACACCTGAAATGTCTTGTGTTAGTTAAGAAGCTTGATATTTGGGTACCTCACCTCCACATTCGCGATATGCACCTTAAACGAAAAGAATCATCACAGGTGATGAATAATGGATCCTGTACAGTAACATCGTTCGAAAACGATAATAGAGTAAACACGATGAACCAGCATAAACCACATCGAAAGCTGGAAAACAACAAAAAAACTCATGCTGTCAGTTTGGTGTGACTACAAAGATGTTATATTTTTTGAGCTGCTTCCAAGGAACCAAACGATTAATTTTGATGTTTACTATCAACAATAAATGATAAATCTTTTTTAGAACTTCCCACAAATAATTATCAAAGAAATTTCTAACAGTGTATTTTCATTTCATTATTTTGTTCGCTCCAGTACCATTTTAGAATCGAGTATGGTTTTTGGGCGTAGTTTCTCGTTTAGTGGTCTCCTTATAGTCACTAATTTGGTCGAATTATATGTTACAGATCGATTGTATTCAAGAGATTTTTATTTTCGGAAACGATCCTGTCTAAATTTGATACTTGATAGAGGGTATTACAGCGAAATATCGCCTACTTAAAGAACATTTGCACTATGCGAATTTTTTGCTCTTCCGATGTGTATTCGATACAAATAAAGAAAATTGATTTCGAATGGGAATAATTTTATTTGAAGGTTTTCGAGGATCAAAGTGGATAAACGACGTATCCGTTCAGATGTAGGCCGCGAATGGTAAAAATTCTAGACAGAGAAAATGGAAAATCCTTCGGAAAGTTCTTAATATATGGAGTAAATCCAAATTGAATTCTTTATTTTATTGTTGGGAATTCAACCGTGTATTACAATCAATAAAAAACTTATTACAGTTGACAGTTTAAGTATATCGTTCCGTGAATGAAAATTTCCGTACTAGAAGTTGAAAAATTCATAGAATTTATGTCTGGTCTTCTCCGTAATCAAGATTTTGTGTTTTTATAATCACGAATACCAAGAAAAATTTTATTTGTAAACTTATTTCCAAAAAAAAAAACGTTTGTAGAACTTCTACTCATTCAATCCATTACCGCATATCTTTGTTTTGTAAAATATCCTACTTGAAACAACTTTGTGAGGAATGACTTTAAGAAAGTTACTTCATTAATATTCTTCCAGATGAGATAAGATTCCAAAAGGAGTTTACAAACCGCGAAATTCAATTTTACGTCTTGATAATAAATCTTTTCGAAATTATTTTATATTTCAAATTAAACTGGGAGGAAAATACATATAGGATAAAGTAATTTGTGGAAGACAACGCAGGATTATTTTATCAAAACATGTACATTTTCAAACGTACTTTACGTCTTCACGTTATCATATATTTATTTGTTCGGTATATTGGTTAGAATGGAAACTTCGTAAGTTGACACATGGATGGCACTATTAATGTTAAATTCATATATATATAAATTTTATAGCCGACTTGATGGTCTCAGCTGTAATTGCCACCCACCCAGCCTCATTCTACGTTTGTTTCGGGCGTTCTTTTTTTTCCACACAACTTTTTTATTGATTTTTTTCATTTTGTAGCCTATCACAGTCCACATTACTCTACCATTAACCACAACTCCAGCCCTGCAGAGGAGTTTTTGCTATATCAGTACCAAACCTATAAATCATCTTTTCCCTCACATGAATAATATCTTCATTACAGCTACAAAGAAAAACCAACTCTCTCTCTTCTAGTTTATGAGTTATCGCAAATTGATTAAAACAACTTTTCTTAGGCGAGATCAGCATTGAGAACGATGCACGCGGAGGACGCCCCAAAGAGGCTATTACCGACAAAAACATCGAAAAAATCCACAAAATAATTTCGGATAACCATTAAATAAAACTAATTGAGATAGGTGAGACCCTCTAGATATAATGGACGTATCGTGAATGGATAAAAAAACAACAACAAATTGAAGATTCAGTGAGCTAAGTGGATCGCACTTGATGCGTGAAAAGACGCCAAATTCGGCTAGAAAGGTTATGGAATTAACTTTTTAAGATGCGCATGTATATCGATTATCTTAAAATGAGAAAAACCAGCGACTATTTCTTAACGTAATTAAGGCGTTTGAAGAACGAAATCATGCGGAAAAACGGCCCTGTTTGAAGAAAAAGAAAGTGCTGTTTTATCAAGACAATACAATATAATGTGTCACAAATCGATGGAAATGTTGGAAAAATTGCATGTATTGGGTTTTGAATTGCTTCCTTTCTACTATCTTCTTAAGATCTCTTCTAGTCCTTACAAAGAGGATGTGTCATGAAGTTCTACATAAAAAATTATTCGGCTTATGTTGGTTGCGCGTCCATGTAGTTATTATAAAAGCGTACAATGCTATCCAGGCTTATACCCCCACAAACGGTTAATTAAAACCATTTCATCGACCTCCAAAACGTGACATTTGCCAAACTTTCTTTGCTCATGATGTCACAGTCTCTGAAAATGAAACTGCTCATCACTACGGCGTAGAAACCTCTAACAATTTTTAAGAAACCTGAGTCCACTTAACAATTAGCCTTCAGTTCAACTCCATCAAGATTTTTGCGGCGATTAATGAAACAACAGCGTGGCAGGATAACATATACATCTATCTACTTTCCACCTCAATTCGAATTCTTCTAAATAGAAGAGCAATCATGATAATAAATGGACACCCTGTTAACTTGTTCCATACTTCAGCTCCATTCATTAGTTTACATTTCATTTCAGGCAGTCAAATCAAACTTATATTAGTACATGTTTCACTTAACTTAACTTAACATCTTTCTAAAGTTCTACATAAAAAACTGTTCGACGTAATCTTCTATACCAATGCCTCCATAGCTGACTCGCCCCTCAAGCTTATACCTCCCATATACGTAGTCTCTTGAGCCAAAACCTCTAGCTAATTTCAAGAAATCAGAATTTAGTTACAATTAGTCTCAAGCTCAACTCATCCAAGATTCTTGGGACGATCTATGGAGCAACAGTGCCAAAGGATTAGATACACGTTCACATACTTTCCACCTCTTCTCTAATTTTTCTAAGTGGGAGAGAGATTATAATAATTAGGAGATTGGTCTGAAGAAACAGGTGTTTATTACTTTTCATATTTGTTTCATCCAAATTCTACAAGATGAAACAGAGAAACAGAGACCTTGCTAACTTTTTAGCATCATCATCATTAATCTTCATTCGCCAGACAACTCAACCTTGGTGTAGGTTTCACGTACCAATTCTAACTTAGCATCCTTGTAAAGAGAGTGACTCTCCACATGAAAAACTCTTCGGATTAATCTTCTGTAGTATGCCTCCATTCAGGTTTATACCTCCCACATACGCAGTCTCTTGAACTGAAGCTAACTAATTTTAAGAAACCTGAGCTTGATTGTAATTGATCTCAAATTAAACTTATCCATATCTTCCTCAACTTTTTCAAATGGGAGAGAGATTATAATATTTAGGAGATTGGTCTGGAGAAACAAAGGTTTATTACTTTTCATATTTGTTACATCCAAAGCATGTACAACTTTTAGCGCAGATTGATAACTAATCCAGATTGAAATCTAAACAAATGGTCTGTTCATTTCTCCAGCTGCGTTCTTTAGTTTACACTTGACAGTTAACTCAACCGTAGTGCATGTTCCATGTAACAATTTTTTAAATCAAATGCGTTGACGTGACTTTGACAGGTTGATCTCTATATTTCATTAAACGTTACAAAAATGGATGGAAGTGAAAATTTTACCGAAAATATAGTTGAAAATGTTCGTGTTTTCATCAGAGTCCGACCGCCGAGAGAAGAAGAAAAAACGCTAGTGAATAAAAATTCGGTAATAGCAGACAATAATACAATCACTATAAATAAACATGGAGTCGTAAAAACGTTCACGTTCTGCAAAGTCTTCAATGAGAGTAGTAGTCAATTAGAACTTTATAGACACGTATCAGTTCCTATAGTTGAGCAGGTTCTTAAAGGTTACAACGGAACGATATTTGCTTATGGACAATCCGGTACTGGAAAAACGTACACAATGATCGGTGAAATAGCCAATAACGATCGAAAAGGAATCATACCTAATATATTTTCACACATTTTCGCCCAAATAAGTTTAGCAAATAACGAATACTCCTACGCAGTTACTGTTACTTATTTGGAAATATATAACGAAGAAATAAGAGATTTGCTGTCAGAATACCCGGAAAGAAAGCTAGTATTAAGAGAAAAACCCGGATTGGGAGTTTATATCAAAGATCTTTTGGGTTTCACTGTAAATTCTCTCGAAGGAGTTACCGAAATTCTTAAAAAGGGTAACAAAAACAGAGCCACGAGTTTTACGCAGTTGAATGATACCAGTTCGAGATCCCACGCGATTTTCACGGTCTTAATTGAAACGAAGAACAATTTAACTAATAAAACCACATTTGGAAAACTCAATTTGGTCGATTTGGCTGGATCTGAAAGGGTCCACAAAAGTTTAGCGACAGGGGATCGGTTGAGAGAAGCGGGTAAAATTAATTTGTCGCTATCTGTTCTTGGGAATGTAATTTCAGGTAAGGATACACATATGGGTCTTGAGTCATATATACGAGGCTATTGAATAACGCGATTGGTTACGAAAAAAGGTTTTATTTTAAAAATTATGCTACATTCGAATGCTTCCCTTCAATATACTCCCGTCTCCTCGCCACAAACCTTTCCATACGTTTGTTCCATTAATCGAAGCAGTGCTGGAAGTCTTCTTTGGTGAGTGCCTTTAGGAGCTCTGACGTTTTTTGTTTCACCGCTTCCATCGACTCAAATCGGGTCTCTTTCAAAACAGATCTTTTTTTAACCTTTCAAGGAAATCTGAGCAGACCCCTTGATGCAAGAGTTTTTGGTCAGGAAGCAAACTTCATACAGACTTTTGTCATGTGTAATTCTTCGTGTAAAATTTTTCTAAACGTTTCTTTATCGGCGTTTACAGCCTCGGCAATCATCCGGATGCTCATTCGACGATCTGCATGCACAATTTGGTTGATTTTGGTTACTGTTTCTGCACTCTGCACTCACTAAAGCGCTTAGAAAAAAACACGTTCGTTCCAAACCGTTACTGCACAAATACTATAATAGTGACTAAAACGTGTTTGGGAACGTGCATAGACAAGATATCTAGATCCGTCTAGGGCGCCCCCTAGGCGTGCAGTCTCGTTATTTAATAGCCAAACCTCGTAATATACATACACGACATAAAATAAATCACATTTTAACAATGTTGCCATACTGTAAAAGTAGTAGACTTATAGAAAATTAGTTAGTTAGTTCTCAATTATTAATTTATGGTTATTCACAAACCGTCTAAATTACTTAATCATACTTGATACTAATAGAAAGTTTTCAATGATTTTAAGCCGTGGGATTGTGTGGGAAAGAGAAAATAATCGTGTCTGTTGGGTGTGGATGTATAAATGTGATTCAAATAATTCTAGTTCTAATTGATTGCAATAAATTTGAATCTTTAGAATGTTCAATATAAGTAAAAGGGTGTGTTGGGATATCAAATATATAAATTCATTGGTGATTCTACCGATTCAACCGAACTCCCACAATCTTAGAGCTTAAAGCCATTCAACTTTCAAAAAGTTAATAATTTAAAATCTTTTCAAAACATAATCGAAGAAGAATGGAGATGGTCATGACAGAAGAATGAGAAAAGAACAGCTGAAAAGGTAGAAAGAATTGAGAAAGAGTATCAGAGTTTGGACTCTCGATACACTAAGAATTCAGGAATCAAATCATAGAAAGTGATTGTTATATTTTCTACACACTATTAGAAGTGATGATGGTCGGCACTGGTGGGACGTAAAAAATTACGTTTTCTACGTGTAGAAAATTACGTTACGACGCGAACAATTTTCCACATTATTCGACTTTCCTACGTTGGGCGCAGGCGTAGTTCGCAAATGCGGCGATCCGGCGCAATAATAAGATAACCTACGACTACAACAAAATTGTGAATTGTTTTGACGGTGTTTGACGGTTGAAAATGATTGAAATTAATAGTGGGTATAATTAGAAATCAAGTTTTATAAGAGAGGTTTATCTTTCAAGTAATAAATAACAATTTTTTTTTCCAATATGCAGATTTTTGGTAACTAAAAGAACGCTACGTATTTTAAAAATGAGTAGCGAAATTGGTAGACCTCAGCACGAATTGTGGGATGAATTTGGTTTCACTCAAATAACAGAAGTTGATGGAAAAGAAGACAAATTTACCCATAAAGCAAAATGCTGGCAACGCAATGACTCTTTTCGTTTTATTAATATATTTGAAAGGTTATGTTTTTCTCTATTACACCCTGGAATATGGTGTACAAAAGTCACTTTTTTTAATTGAATTTTACACGTACAATAAGTGGTAAATATAAAATGCTTTGGTTTTCCCACCAGTGATGGTCGGTACATAATTGGATAGATGCTCATCCTCCATTAGATACAAATTTTAATATAGCAGTAAATTATCCAAAACTCATGAAAAAAAAATGTAAAAGGAAGATAATATGTTTTAGATGGGCGATTAGAAACAAAAAGTGATTCAAGTTGTAAAAAACATTAAAACATGAATATATTAACTGGCCATTTTCTAAGTCATCACCCAGAGGTCAGGTTATCCAGTCCCACTACAAAAAAACAATATTTAGAAAAGCGAAGCTACAATATATTGAATCCAGGATTCTAAACGTTCCAAAAAACGATAATCCCGTCTTTAGGATAGATAAAAAACTGAAAAATATTTCTACTGTGCATTTTATATTCCTTCCACTCTCTCATAGTTATCTTCAACTAAATGTATTTCTATTCATTTGGTTTATACCTTTTCCACCATTTTATATCTACTATAATTTTTAATATTTGTTCTGTTTTTTTTTCATTACAGCTCTAGTAGATGGTAAAGCAACCCATATCCCTTATAGAAATTCAAAACTGACCAGATTACTCCAAGATTCCTTGGGTGGTAATTCGCTGACAGCAATGATAGCGATGGTCAGCCCCAGAGTTCAAGATTGCGAAGAAAACATGTATACACTAATGTATGCAGACAGAGTTAAACACATTCAAAATCACGTTACCATCAACGTCGAAGCTAAGAGCGTTATTGAAAGATTCGAAACTAAAATAGCGGAGCTAAGACAGCAATTAGCAATCGTAGAAGCTAGGGAACAAAGATTAGAAAGAAGAGTGAGGAAAAGAAGTAGAACGAGCTTGAGTCAAGACGAATTAGATGAAATAGAGATAGAAAAAAATAACTTACAAAATAAAATAGATATGATTCAAAGAAAAATATTGATAGGGGGCGAGAATATAATTGAAAAAGCGCAACAGCAAATGGAGATGTTGGAAAATACAGCTAAGGAATTGCAGCATTTAGATAATTCTCATCTTTTATTGAAAGAAATACTTTACTATAAAGAGAAAGAGAAAACGCTAGTGAAGAAAGAATATTCCGATCTTCAAGAAGAAGATAAAGAATTGGATGCTAAAATAGAAGAAACCGAAAAACTTGTAAAGAAAGCTTCCGAGATTTTACTAACCAAAGAAAGTGAATACCAAAATGAAATTTGTACATTACTACACACCAATAAATCGCTAGCTAAAGAATTGTCATTAATACAATTAGTTATCAAAGAAAGTATACCGAAGGTTTATCTTGATAGTTTAATAAACGGCATAGATTGGGATGACGAATCTCAAGAATATCAAGTTAAAGCTGTTGCTTATTGCGGAAATAATTTGAGGAAACTCAGAAGTCGGAGCGACATACCAAAGATTGATTCCAGTAAAGTATATTTGCAATATTCAAAAAATAAATCAAATTCTATGAATAAAACACTATAATTAGTTAATTATTCGTAATCTGTTTGATGAGAATATGAAATTTTGAAATAAAATGTGTAAAATATCAATTTCTTTCAACATAAACTCTTAATTACCAATAAAAATCTTACATTATAGATAAAATACGAATAGTGTATGGGATGATGAAAAGTAACAGCGAAGGACGATCTTGCACAATCAATCTTGAAGGCCATATGTATGGAACAGATTCAATTTTAATGTTATTACCATGTGAAAAAAACCTGACAATGTGTTTGTTGTTAAAGTTTGTTCTTTTAACCGTAAGCGTTTCTTTACTTCCTTGGAAATAACTGCAACGTTGTTAAGTCTTGACGTCGTTTCATATTGTATTCTTTGTAAACAGATACACAATACGGTCCATATGTATGGAATAAATTCAGTTTTAGCATTAATATGTGAAAAAACCTGAAACAGGTCGATTTTCATTCTCAAATTGACAATTTACAGTATAAAAATATTATCCCCATCCAGCACCTCATCTGAATTATAAGTACCCCCTCGAAAATTTTAAATAAGAAAGGAGGTCGTGTAGCACTTGTTGGAAAGGGATTTTATTCCTTTGTTCAGCAATACAAAGTTTTTTTTTTAATTTGGTGCAAGCATAACTGAGAGAATCAATTTTTAAAATGTAAAATTTAGAAAGAAAATAATAATTTCGCATAATATTTAGAATGTATTATTTAATGTACTTGAAAATTACTTTAAATGTTCAAAATGACCACCATTCACTTCTTGACAATAACCAAGGCGATTTTTGGATTCTTATTGTAAGTTTCTTCAGTTATTTTAACTTTCAAATCAGCAATATTGCCTGGTCTACTGAAATATACTTAGATTTTGAATAATCCCATAAGAAGTAATCGAGAGGAGTCAAATCGGGGGATCTAGCCGGCTAATCGATCGTTCAACGTCTTCCAGTCCACCTATTGAGAAAAACCTGTTTAAATAAACTCTAGCTGTACGTGCAAAATGAGGTGGAGCTCCATCTTATCTCGTTTGAATGATTAAAATCAGAAAAAAGTCTTTGTAACGTAGGCTTTTCTCTGCTCCAATATCTGTTCCTTAACCGTTTCGTTTAAGTGAAACGTCGCTTCATCAAAAAAAAAACTATTTTGTTCGTGAGCTGCAAATCTGCGTTCAGTCGGTTCACATCAATTCACAGAATTCTTTCAACTTACATTCAATTCCTGAACCAACTGAACTTTGTTGGGAAAAACTCTCAAAATTGATGATTTACTTACATCATTGTCGGCAACAAGTTCTCAAGTTGTCATCTAACTTTTGTTCATCAGTAAATTCTACGTTTCTACCTGGTTTTTCAAGATTTTTTACATGTCCAGTTTCACGAAACTTTTTTTCAATTTTGCCAAACGTGCTGACCAGGGTATTTATTATTAAAAATTTCACAAACTTAATATACCTAAATGTCAGCAGCATACTAGATTCATATCAATTGTTTATTTGGTTTTTGACTAATATTGTAGAATCTTCAAAGATTTTTTCCTGATGTTTAGCAGAACAGATAAGAAAATTCCTGATTATTTCTAGGTTTTTCCCAATAAGTGGATTGGAAGACGTGGAACGATCGAATTGCCACGCCGGCTAGATCCCCTGATTTGACTCCTCTCGGGTTATTTAACATAAAAGTATATTTTAATACTCCAGACAATATTGCTGATTTAAAAGCTAGAATAATTAACAAAATAACATCTGATGTCATACAAAATGTTGTACGGGAATTCCAAAATCACCTTGGTTATTGTCAAGAAGTGAATATTGGTTATTTTGAACATTTAATTTAATCGTAAAGTACATTGACAAATACATTCTAAATATTTTGCGAAATTATTATCTTCATTCTACGTAAAGTTTTGTGATAGAGACATTATCAAAATTTACATCTTAAAAATTAATTTTCTAATTTTCCGGTTATGATTGCACCAGATTTAAAAATAAATTTACATTGCTGAACAGAGGAGTAAAATCCCTTTTCAACTAGGTTCCTTACGACCCCCTTTCTTATTTAAAATTCTCGAGGGGGTACTTATAATTCAGAGGGGCTGCTGGAAAGCGATAATATTTTCATACTGTAAATTTTCAATTAAAGAATAAAATTCGAACTATTTCAGATTTTTTTACATATTAATGCTAAAACTGAATTTATTCCATACATATGGACCGTATTGTGTATCTGTTTACAAAGAATACAATATGAAACGACTTAACAACGTTTCAAAGGAAGTCAAGAAACGCTTACGGTTAAAAGAACAAACTTCAACAACAAATACATTGTCATAATGTAAAAACATTTTACTGATTGTGATGATCATTTCGGGATGATAATTTTTTTTATATAAAATTCTTGAATTTTGTTAAGTTGTGTATAGTAGCAGATGCATTTTATCCAATGACAGATATTTCAATTCAAGAGAGACGGAATCCATGGGCCAAGTCTCCCAAAAGCGATGACTTGAGAGATTCGTATCATAGAAATATTAGAATTTCTTTTATCAGGTTAGAGATATACACAAAAAGTTGTATATTTGTTTATTTTAAATCTGTACCAATAATGTACGAAGCAAATTTTGTAGATTTAATTTCATTTTGATGAAAATAAGACCGAGTTATAAATTATTAAACACTATAATAACTATATATACAAATGAAACAAAGTGTTTGTTTGTGTACCACGACAATATGGCCGACGTCACATTACTCGAAATGGTCTCTCCCTCAAAGTGGCAAGAAAATTTAATGAATCAACAGAATTCATCAACGAATTTAAAATAGTCAGAGTGTTCTAATAAACAATTACAACATATTTGAATTAATGAGGATCCCAAAAACTGCTCAAAACCGTTTTAAAAAACTCAAATATTTTGTTCTAACGTAACCTACATGAATGAAAGTCCGGCATTAACCAACTTAATGTTTGTACGAACAAATCAAACGACTTCATTTGAAGTATTAATTAATTCTCTTCTTCTTCATAATACAACCAATGGAGACTATGGGGGCTTTGATCTATGTTCCAATATGCCTTCGTATAAACCAGACGAAACAATAATTGGATTTACAGGAGTCTTAAAAGAAAAATGACTTGTAATACTCGTACATTATATCATTCACCATATGTGGAAAATCCGTCAAATAAATGTCATAAAATTTTGTGTTGAAATAACTGATATTTTTAAGGAAACCAAAAATGTATTGAAATTGAAGTTGTTGGCGATTCTTAGAGGCTATAGCGCTTAACAATAGCACATCACTCAATAAGTCGTCAGACTAACTAAGAAAAACAAGTTTTTTGCGAAAAATCGATTTTATTCATGATTGTAATCATCTACAAGAACAATACAATCATTCAAACCCTTTTCTAACTTCTCAATGTCGTGCTTGTAGAAGGATTTGTCTTTTGCTCCAAAATAAGCTCCAATTTCAGCAATTGCTCATCATTTGAGTTGAATTTCTTACCGGCGAGCATTTTTTTGAGATCAGCAAATAGCCAGTAGTCACTGGGGGTCAGTAATTCGTTCAATTTAACCATCGTTGCTATAGACTTATGAATAAGTGCATTATCTTGGTTTTTCTTCAACATACGAAGCCGTTTTTCCTTAATTTTTGCATTTAAACGATCCAACAGCTCTATGTAGTTTTCAATATTGATTGTCAGTCCCTTTTGGAGATAGACAATGAACAATAATCCATGTGCAAGCCAATATATTGAAGCCTTCCTATGTGCCTTTAGACGTATCGGACAGTGCAATCCACTTAGATGATGATCGTTTCGATTACGAAGTGAAATGATAGATTCATGTTTCAACCATTGTCACGTATCAACCCAAAAAATCGGATTTATTATGTGTAAACATGGCCAAACACTACTTTGAATTATCAGCACGTTGTTGTTTCTGATCTGTAAACGGGACACCCACTGTAAAAATTTTTTCAGGGTCAAATATTCATCCATAATTGTAAACACACTGTCTTCTGATATCTTCACGGCCTAATCTATCTCACGCAAGTTCAATTTTCGATTAGATACAACCAATTTGTGGACTTTTTTGATATTTTCCACCTCAATTAGACGACCAGAACGTTCACCATCATCGGTGTCTGTACGACCACGTTTAAATTCAGCAAACCAATGACAAATTGTTTATTGGATGAAGCAGAGTCCAGATAACACTTTTGAAACAATTCCTGAGCTTATACAGTGTGTCAGTCACACGATTTATTGAGTTATACTGAAAAATTTGTAAAAAAGCATTCCCATCTTGATGATTATGCATCGAAGCCATCAAACAATCATTTAGCATGATATTTAGAAGAGATCAACCCTTCTGGTGACCCTTACTATTGGCTTTGATCGATAAAAAACCGATAGCCAAAATAAGTTACTTGGCTTACGCTAGAAACAAAAAATAATTAGAATCAAAAGTAATTCTAAAACAGGCGTTTCAGCGAAGAAGAATGACTAATCATTTAAACGAAACTTATTCGTTTCTTTTCAAGGAAGTGTATTGATAATTATCCTCAACATTAAGTCTTCATTTCTACGGATGTGGCATGTAATTTGAACCCATATTTTTTTCCCTTACCTAAGAATAAAACCTTAAAAACAATTGTTTTCTTTTATGTTTTTTTTTTCTCTATTCCAATTTTTCTTATAATGTCATCATTTCTAACTTTATTTATGGCTGATATTCTCCGCAAGAACGACATAATAATGGCTAAAGGAGAAAGAAGAGAATATCTCACAGTTCCAAAGCCATAATAGAACTGACACGTAACATTTCATCATTTTGCACACTAAAAGCGAGATTGCGGTTACGTAATATACGATACGGTAGTTTATTAGATCCTACAAATCATTTATCTTTGTTTTCTAAGGATTTCGTGTTTCTATACTGTATCTTACTCATCGCCGACCCGATTACTATCATAATAATAGTCTATTTTAGTAAATTTCTGTTAAACCCTGTAGGAAATAGCTGTATTATAATAAATTTGTGTACATCACAGTTGACTAGCATCGACACGTTTCTCGAATCAACTCATCCCATCATCAAAACACGACTATACCGACAACAAGCTTCATACAGAGTAACGCACAAGACTCTACACTGGTAAAACATATTTAAATTCAGTTTCTGTTCTATGTTTATTTCATTAAAACACAGAAATGAAACAACATTTTCCTCTACATTGCACTGTTCACAAATATAACTACTACTACCATAACTACAAAAATTCTATATCAGCAAAATGAACATATTTTTGAAAAAATTTTTGACAAAATTAGAGAAGAAGCCATCAGAAACATTGAGAAAACTGTACGGCAAGAAATGTCGTATGTATGAATACACAAAGCGGTTTATAGAAGATCGGGAGTCGGTGAAAGACGACGAGATACTTTTTGCACCGAGTACAGAGACATAGAAGGAAATTTTGAGCATTTACAAGTGTGTTCAATTGGGTTATAGAATTGTGCAGGAGCGGACAGGGCTCTGCCACATTCCAACGATCCCACTTACTGCGTACAACCCAGATTTACCACCCAGATAACACATTTCTAGTTATTCTCTATATTGAAAAGGAAATGGTCTGAATCGATTGAGATCATTCACCAGTAGACGTCGAGGAATTTGAAGAATCAACTTCGGTAGATTCACAACTATTTCTCGGCTCTCTTTGTTGAGTTTGATATTTATTTACGCTTTCTAATCATCAATCTTCCTCTATCTACAATATCAAACTTGAAAACTTTCCACGCACTATCATCAATCAGCATGAATCTTTCCACGTGTCTTTTTCTACTCATGATGTCCGTACTTTGAGAACTTCTATACCTAAACTTCTAATTCATCTCTTGGTTCTTTTTCCTTTTGTCCAGACAATTCCCCATCTATGAATTTCTTCATTTTCTCTTCATTATTTTGATCATTGATTCGATTGGATCTTCTCCACTAGATGTAGAATTGTCTGGACAAAAAAAAGATCCAAGAGATTGATTAGAAGATTACGTATAAAAGTTCTCAAAGAACGGATTAAAATAATAGAGAAAGACATGTGGAAATATTGATAATGTTGATGATTCTTCCAGGAAGCTCATCAGATTGGTGATGTAGAATCAGAAAGAGTGAAGATTGGAAGGCGTAAATAAATAGCAACGAACAACTGTGAGAAACAAGAATTAGTTGCAAGGAAAATGGCTAAAAAATTCAATTGAAATGTAGTGGAACATTAGAATTTGGTTAAAAGCGTCGATTTAGTGCATTGTAAACAGTCATCCTTTGATAGTAATTACTCTGGAGTAGCACATACTTCCTCCACTGGTCCTTCCATTTCCTTCCAATTAAGAGGATATCCAGAGTTCTGCTGAATTAGGATTGGATTAGACAGAGAGCTTGGAAGCGTTGCAATCTGTCTACTGCAAGGTTCCTAAGCTTTAAAGATAACAGAACACTTACCAAGATGGATTTAATCATTAGATGGCCTAAAAATTCAATCGAAATGTAGTGGTATATCAGAATTTGACTATAAACGTTGAATTCACAGAAATTGTTAATTTTAAACAGTCATTCTTCTATAATACTTAATCTAGAGCACCACACATTTATTCCACCGCTCCTTCCATACATAAACTTATAATCCACCTCTTGGTAAATGTTCTGTTATCTTCAAAGCTCAAGAACCCTGCAGTAGACACTTTGCAACGCTTCCAAGCTCTCTGTACAATCCAATCCTGACTTCAACAGAATTTTGGATATCCTCTAATTTGAAAGGAAGTTGGTCTGAATAGATTGAGATCATTTAACAGTAGACCACGACGGTAGACTTGCTATACGAAGTGGTAGGAGCAGTGGAATGAGTGTTCAACTCTTATTGACAAAATCTGATGTTCCACTACATTTCAATTGAATTTTTTAGCCTTTTTTCTTGCAACTAATCCTCGATTCTAACAGTTGTTCGCTGCTTTTCATTTACCCTTTCTAATCTTCACTTTCTGTCTTTACTTCTTCAATCTCATGAGCTTTACATGAAAAATAATCAATCATTATCATATATTTTCACATACGTAATCGTCTTTTTCATATCCTTAGTCTTTTTATTGTCAAGGCAATTCCACATCTACTAATTTATTTATTCTCTCTTTCTTCCTTTTTCTTCAGAAGAGCTCTGGCTATTCTCTTAATTTAAAAGGGAATCGCGAAAAAAAAACGAAGATAAAAGACCAGGTATATCGTATGGAAGAAATGCGAAATATTAAGAGAAAATCTAAAAGATAAAATAGAAAAAAAATTAACCGAAATAAGAGAAGAATAAAGGACACAGCCAGTATCGAACTCGATAGAATATTGAGCTGATGTGGACATATCCAAAAAAAAAAATTAAAGATTCATATGAAGCAAAAATAGATAAAAAAAAGAGGGAGACCAAGACAAACGAGGGACACATCATTAAGGAAATTATAATGGATAAAAACGAATCCTGGAAAAAGGAAAAACGGTAAGCAAAAAATAGAAAAAGGTCGTATATAAGAATTAAATTTATACCCAACACATCACGATATAAAGTTATATGATTAATTGTATAATTCATATAAAATTATGAGAGTCGACCCTGTCTTTTAACAACAACACTCCATTACAACAAACCCTCTTCAAAATTGTCACAGGAAACTGCTACCGAGACGTTTTCGTATAACTAATGTATTTTGTCCTAATTCTCATACAAGTCCATTTATTTGAGATGTTTGTGCGATATTTACCTTTGCCTACTTGATGAAACGACATGAAAATGGTGTCGAGAGGATTGATCCGCTCGAAACGTCGATGTCGAGAGCTATTGCTGCTTTTCCTATTGCTACATTTACTAGGTTTCAATTCCACTTCGAATTTCTGTAAGCATCTGAAAATGGAAATTGGAGTTCAAAATATCGATCACTTAAACATAATAATATGTAAATTGTGTTGTAGAATCTTTGTTAAAATAGTGAACAATTGTCGGTCATCCGGTACAATATTCAAAAACCTTTTATAATATCTAGATTCAAATTGAACATAGTGGTAATTAATTTAATGCAAGGTTCCCACTCTCCCCTATAACATTTCTAAAATTTTCTCATAGTGGTAAGCCTGTGTTTCTTGTGTTCACTCGTTTGATAATTTTTTGAGATATGACCGACCACTCGATACAAGTCGTAGATGTTATAAATCACAAACAAAAACGAAAAATAACTAACAGAAAACTGATAAAAGTTGACGATGCAACCAAAGATAGATTTGAGTGATCCAAAACGGCCCTTATCGCTATTACTTATTTATTACTATGAACTCTAGCTTCATTAAATTTATCATCACTATAAATTGTTTGCACTTTAACCTTATTGAGGTATCACTGCAGCTTGGAAGAGTGGACTAGTGGTCTGACCGAAACACTGACGTAAATTTTACAGCCATGATGATCTTCTTCTGCCAGGACTCCTATTTCCTTCTATCTTTCTCTGGATGATGAGATGCAATATACTATTCGTGTCAGGATTGCGTATTACATATGCGAAGTAAGGAAATTTTCTGGTCTTAATAGATATTAAAATCTTTCTCCTTTCTAATTTGCACCATAACGTCGTCATTACGCACTCTATCCTGCCAGCTGCCTCGGAGCATCCGCCTATATGTCCTCATTTCAAAAGCTTCCGTCAGTGTCCTTTTTTCCCCCCTATAAAAAAAATTGAAAACACGTAACATCTTAATATCCTGACGCGAAACTGTAAACTTATAGTGACTACACAAGATGTTTTATTTCTGTTGAGGCATCTCTTTTGTCATTAATAGTTGTTCCCAAATAATTAATCTTTTCCGTTCATAATGGTTCATCAACAACAATAAGGTCATTATCATTTACTGTATTTTTGCTGATGATCATGTACTCAATCTTTTTGGTATTAAGATTTATCTCATACTTCTGACATTTCTCAATCATTTGATCTAATAACGTTTGTAAACCTTCCATCGAGTCAGCTACGAGGATAGTCATCAGTGTACCGGAAGTTGTTTACCTAACCTAACCCCATTTATTTTTATACCTTCTTCAACATCTTCGCCGAACGCCTACTATGGACTCTAACCTCATTAAGTTTATCATCACTATAAATTGTTTGTATTTTATATTCATAGATTGTCAACTTTAACTTCATTAAGGTGTCATCTTCAAATAATTTTCATATAATTATTAATATAACTGAAATCAATCATAAATATATTTAACTACTTTTATAATTATTATTATTATATAAGATAAGGATTAATATACAAAGAAGCCTGTAAAACTAATACTTCATTTGATTTGATATTCATCTAAGTTGGAATTTCTGGAATCGTTGGCGATATTCCGTTTAAACCGTTTACCTTCAGTGTCTGAAGATGATAACTTGGTTATCGAAACGCGCGTCAGTGTAATTGTGAGTGTTGGTGTAGTGGTTGTGTAAACAGTGTATTCAGTTTGATATTCATCTAGTACGCCAGTCAGTTTAGTGCAACCAATTGTAACTTTAAATTATTATTAAATCCTCAGTTTGCTCAATAAATTGTTTTTAAAAAACAAGTTTGTGAATTGAGTTATTCAATTATAGCATTCGACGATTGGTGTTTGATTTTTATAAATCTTATTCAGTACCAACATTGACCATTAATCAGAAAAAACTGCGTACGTACGTTTTAATATAGTTTGATATCGAACATTCAGAACTTGATAACAGAGTGGTTATTATGAAATTATTTTATTAACAGTACATACAAGATTCAAAGCTAACGACGGCATAATCCTTTGTTATTTTTCACTTCGACAAGTGGTTTTGCTCTTTCAAGTAAAAATTGAGGTAGTATATTTTCAAATTGAAACCAAACTTAATGTTATGACATGTGTCATGAAGCCGGTCCTGTCCGTTTATGATGGAATTCTAGAATTTGATGAAATCGCGGCGCTTTCATGTTTATTTGTATCACATCGGCGATTTGTTTACCTCAATTTCTTAGAACTAATTTCTAAGCAGGTCTTTTCATTTATTTTTTTCTAAAATTTTTGAGAATTTCGTTTTGGATGTATAAAAGAGTTTGTTTAGCAGAGTTAGTTAGTGTATAATGAATAGTCATAATAAGAGGATCGAAATTATATTAGCTAGTTAAGTATTAGTGAATAATTGATTATTGTTATTTAATTAGTTAAATCTAATGTTAGTGTTTAAATAAATTAAGGAAGTAAAAGACAATATTAATGTTAATGCAAAATAGGGCCTAATGAAACATCAGTTGCAAATAAGTGCGCTGAATATTTTCACATAAAAAGAAATTTTCCGAATAATTTTATGAATTGGATAAACTGGAAGTGAATTATAACTGTTATTTTTGAACTTACTTCGAGTCGTTATATGGATATTTCCATGTGATTAAAACTTCGTTCCAAGTAACGTTATAAAAGCGCACAGCTGTTACCTTCCTAGGCAACTTCTCCGTTTTAGAACAAACATGAATCAAATGAACACTCGGTATACTTAAAGACAAATTAAGTATTATTTCCGAATTCAGTACGTCTGTAGGAGTAAACAGTCTTTTAGGATCCTGAAAAATATCTCTTATGAGCACCGTTCAACGTATTTCAATCCATGCTGAAAAACTTATATCGAAAAGTACTTAAATATGCAGTATTACAGTATAAGGGTGCTGAAAATGAAAATAGTTTGAAGAGAACACTCGAAAAGTTTCATAGCATTGAACTCCAATAAGGAGAAAATTTCGAATATTCATGGTGGATTAGAAAACTCATATCTCTTAAACCTTTAGAAATAATGAAAAACTGTACACTCAAATAATCACCCTGATATACAGGGTATCACGTGATTAAATAGAAAGTGATAAATAAAACGATTTCTTTAGCAAAACATCATTTAATAAGTTTTTAAATCCGTATTGTCACTTTTCAAGTCGATTCATTATGGAACTATGGACAAAGTTAAAAGGAAACCTCCGGGAAGGAGGTGAAGAAATTGAAAACTACCCCGAAATACGAATTTTGATATAACCTAACCTAAGCTAACCTAACCTAACCTAACCTAACTTAACCTAACCTAACCTAACCTAACCTAACCTAACTTAACCTAACCTATACCTTTCAGAGAATCTGCTATAAAAAAAGAGATAAAACACGAGCTTTAGTCCAACATCTTCTTTTTTATTGCCTGTTTTCATTTTCTCCAGTATATACTATCTCCTTTACTTCAAAATGCTCTAAAGGTACAAGAAAACGAAGACAAATTTTTCAAATACTTTAGGATATTAACTGAATCATTGTGCAGTTAAAGGACCGTCCTCAACGTAAAAATGCATTTATGAGGGAGTGTATTTAACCGATTCAGAACCTCTTCGTGTCGAGGGGTACTCGGTATTGTACTGTTTCTATTAGGTACCGAAGCATCGTCGCACGCCTTGTCGGTTGTGACCAAAAAACAACCGAAAGCGAACCGGACCGAATGGAACCGCATACGTATGAAACAGGCCTAAGGATAGTTGAGATTTGTCACTGGCTCTTGCATTAAGATTTTTGGGATTACATTCTACTCACTATTGATGAAAAAGCGTTTAATAGTATATTATACACTAGTGTATAATGGATATTAATATGTCTCAATAATAATAAAATTTGTATCACAAATATTGGGTATCTAATGCGGAAGGATGGTATTTATTTATAGTTATTAATAAACCCTGTTGCCAGTTCAAAATTCGCCATTTAATATACTTTTCCTGACTTTTCCGGTACTAAATTTGATAAGGCAACTCCAGCAGCTTCTCTAATATCTAATGGTGTTAAAGAAAAGTCACTTCCATTTTATGTATACAATTTTAGTTGGTTTTTTAACATAATGTTACATAAAATATTGGAACGCTGAGAAATCTAAACACACAACAATGTTTTTCGGACAATAATTGTTTCAAAAAGGTATTTCAAATTATAAATTGTTCAAAAAACCATAATTTGTTCAGAAACAGATATACAACAAGCATACTCAATGTAGCTAGCAGCTCAATGTTAATGCTACGTGCCTCCAAAATAGAGGTCTCGGGTTCGAATATGGTCTAATAGAATTTACTTTTTTGAGTTTTTTATAAGTCTAGAACTAAATTTAAAATATTTAGTAATGTTTTCAAATGATAAAATCATAAAAATCGATTTTTTATAATAAAACAATATAATATAGGTAAAACAAGAAACCATCTGATAGCAGTGATTAGTGGATATTAGTAAGGTCGAGCAAGCAGACGAATAATGAGACAACAGTCGTGGTTAGAAAAATTTTAATGAGTAATATGTGTGACAGGAATGGATCAAATGGTACCGCATACGTATAAAACAGGCCTAAGGCTTGTTGAGATTTGTCATTAGCACTTGGATTAAGATTTTTGCGAACACATTCTACTTACTATGTGCGGCGACCCCATGAAAAATGTTTAATAGTATATTATACACTAGTGTATAATGGTGATTATTATATCTCCATAATAATAAAAACAAAAATCTATGTATTAGTTTTACAAATATTGGATATCTAATGCGGAAGGATGGTATTAATTTATAGTTATTGATAAACCCTGTTATTAGTTCAAAATTCGCCATATTATATACTTTTCCTGACTTTTCCGGCAGTAAATTTGATAAGGCAACTCCAGCAGCTTCTCTAATATCTAATGGTGTTAAAGAAAAGTCACTCCCATTTTATGTATACAATTTTAGTTGATTTTTAAACAGAATTTAACATAAAATATTGTGACGCTGAGAAATCTAAACACACAATAATGTTTTTCGGTCAATAATTGTTTCTAAAAAGGTATTTCAGTTTATAAATTAGTCATAAAACCATAATTCGTTAAGAAACGGATATAGTTCAATGTTAATGCTACTTGCCTCCAAAATTGAGGTCTCAGGGTCGAATCTGGTCTAATAAAATTTACTGTTTTGAGTTTTTCACTAAATTGGAAGTATTTAGTATTGTTTTCAAATGATAATATCATAAAAACCGAATTTTTATAACAAAAAAATATAATATTTATAAAACAAGAAACCATCTGCCAGTTGTGATTAATGGGTATTAGTAAGGTCGAGCAAGCAGACGAATAATGAGTACATTATAGAATAGTCGTGGTTACAAAAATTTTAATGAGTAATATGTGTGACAGAAATGGAAAGTTAAATTTATCTCCTTCAAAGGATGAATAACTAGAAACAGTTTTCGATAGATTTTATCTAAAAGTATGAAAACATTTACCGTTTTTTACCAAGTAGATCGAAATTACGATAGAAAAGCAATATGGCCGTTCATTTTTAAAGCGAATTAAAAATTTATATATTCGAACCTCGACTTCCCGCATCTTGTATCTTTGTTGTTGGTCTGGAAACACCGGGGACCCCATTTTTCTCCAAACTTTAAAAGGATTGGTTTCAATATTATCCAGTTTATAAACGATAAATTTCCAATCTCTAACCTCGAATCCCTCTATCTTTAGAGATATGTTTCGTCTATTTGCTATAATATAACGTAATATGTATCTTGAGAAATATTTCCAACATTCGTCAATATAAAATTTTAAACTAATAAAATCTTTAAAGTAAAGACGCTCTTGGTAAAAATATTTCATGAAAACTCTCACAAAGAATAACGAAAACGTTCGAGAAACCATAATAAAACTCATTCCTGTTAATTATAATGTCTTGTTATATTTTTTATAGTCTTGCTGAAAGATTTAGATAACTCACCTTGCGAATTGTCGTCATAGCTCTCATTACCGTAAGCCACAAGGACGGAAACAAATGCCTGCTTATGTTGCGTAACAGACCGCGTAGCTATGGTCGTTAATAAGGGATCAGGAGATGGCTGTGTCGGTGTCAGAATCCAAGACTCCCCCAGAAAGGATAATAAGGCCATTAGCGAGTACACGGGTTTTTTTATAAATTGGTTGTGAGGGGGCGTGGTAGTGTTCACCTGAAACCTTCAACAAGGAAAGAAATAATTATAATCGTTAAACAACGATATTCCATCCCATCACTATACCTTTATCAGTAACAAGAATTGATTGTCAAGATTGTCTGTAATGATTGGAAAAGAGGAAAAGTCCTTCAAAATAAATCAACAAAAATAAATACGTTTAATATATCGGTCATATAGTCGACAAATTTCTAAGTATAAACGTCTCTGTTAGAAGTTTAGTTCTGAGTATGGAAAATCTAAAAGAAAACGAACAAAATGAAGATCTGAAGAAATCGTTTACGGTTTAGTTATAAGAATGTGAATAACTAGACAAATTGCGTAAACATAACTCCAAATCGCAAGACGCTGATTATGTGAAATGTGAGAAATCCAACTTTTCCCACCGTCAGTCGCGATATTTAAGTTCACTGCACATCAAAACATTAGTTCTGATTGGTTAATTTGCTGCAAACTTTCTTGCTGTGATCCAGAACGCCATTCGAAGTTTCTACTGATCCGCGTGCACATGAAATCAGTGCACTCGTGGCTCGCAAATATATAATCGGTATCAAAACGCGAATGTTGATAAACTCACTGAAAATAGCAAGAAATATTTGAAAAAAATTCATTTTTCTCTCTTAAATTATGTACTGTCATTATATTGATAATTTCGTAAACATAACTCCAAATCGCAAAACGCTGATTATGTGAAATGTGAGAAATCCAACTTTTCCCACCATCAGTCGCGATATTTAAGTTCACTGCACTTCAAAACATTAGTTCTGATTGGTTAATTTGCTGCAAACTTTCTTGCTGTAATCCAGAACGCCATTCGAAGTTTCTACTGATCCGCGTGCACATGAAATCAGTGCACTCGTGGCTCGCAAATATATAATCGGTATCAAAACGCGAATGTTGATAAACTCACTGAAAATAGCAAGAAATATTTGAAAAAAATTCATTTTTCTCTCTTAAATTATGTACTGTCATTATATTGATAATTTCGTAAACATAACTCCAAATCGCAAAACGCTGATTATGTGAAATGTGAGAAATCCAACTTTTCCCACCATCAGTCGCGATATTTAAGTTCACTGCACTTCAAAACATTAGTTCTGATTGGTTAATTTGCTGCAAACTTTCTTGCTGTAATCCAGTACGCCATTCGAAGTTTCTACTGATCCGCGTGCACATGAAATCAGTGCACTCGTGGCTCGCAAATATATAATCGGTATCAAAACGCGAATTTTGATAAACTCACTGACAATAGTAAGAAATATTTGAAAAAAATTCATTTTTCTCTCTTAAATTATGTACTGTCATTATATTGATAATTTCGTAGACATAACTCCAAATCGCAAAACGCTGATTATGTGAAATGTGAGAAATCCAACTTTTCCCACCGTCAGTCGCAATATTCAAGTTCACTGCACATCAAAACATTAGTTCTGATTGGTTAATTTGCTGCAAACTTTCTTGATGTAATCCAGAACGCCATTTGAAGTTTCTACTGGTCAGTGAGCACATGAAATCAGTGCACTCGTGGCTCGCAAATATATAATCGGTATCAAAACGCGAATTTTGATAAACTCACTGACAATAGTAAGAAATATTTGAAAAAAATTAATTTTTTTCTCTTAAAATATGTACTGTCATTATATTGATAATTTCGTAAACATAACTCCAAATCGCAAAACGCTGATTATGTGAAATGTGAGAAATCCAACTTTTCCCACCGTCAGTCGCGATATTTAAGTTCACTGCACTTCAAAACATTAGTTCTGATTGGTTAATTTGCTGCAAACTTTCTTGCTGTAATCCAGAACGCCTTTCGAAGTTTCTACTGATCCGCGTGCACATGAAATCAGTGCACTCGTGGCTCGCAAATATATAATCGGTATCAAAACGCGAATTTTGATAAACTCACTGACAATAGTAAGAAATATTTGAAAAAAATTCATTTTTCTCTCTTAAATTATGTACTGTCATTATATTGATAATTTCGTAGACATAACTCCAAATCGCAAAACGCTGATTATGTGAAATGTGAGAAATCCAACTTTTCCCACCGTCAGTCGCAATATTCAAGTTCACTGCACATCAAAACATTAGTTCTGATTGGTTAATTTGCTGCAAACTTTCTTGATGTAATCCAGAACGCCATTTGAAGTTTCTACTGGTCAGTGAGCACATGAAATCAGTGCACTCGTGGCTCGCAAATATATAATCGGTATCAAAACGCGAATTTTGATAAACTCACTGACAATAGTAAGAAATATTTGAAAAAAATTAATTTTTTTCTCTTAAAATATGTACTGTCATTATATTGATAATTTCGTAAACATAACTCCAAATCGCAAAACGCTGATTATGTGAAATGTGAGAAATCCAACTTTTCCCACCGTCAGTCGCGATATTTAAGTTCACTGCACTTCAAAACATTAGTTCTGATTGGTTAATTTGCTGCAAACTTTCTTGCTGTAATCCAGAACGCCTTTCGAAGTTTCTACTGATCCGCGTGCACATGAA